>NC_086447.1:916238416-916283416 GCF_028390025.1 Pseudophryne corroboree | reverse complement strand
TGCCCCCCAGTGCCAGATCTGCCCCCCACAGTGCCAGGTATATGCCCCCAGTGCCAGATCTCCCCCCCCCCCACAGTGCCAGGTATATGCCCCCAGTGCCAGATCTGCCCCCCACAGTGCCAGGTATATGCCCCCAGTGCCAGATCTTCCCCCCCACAGTACCAGGTATATGCCCCCCAGTGCCAGATCTGCCCCCCACAGTGCCAGGTATATGCCCCAAGTGCCTGCTCCCCCCCCCCATGTGTTGGAGGGACACGGAGCGCATCGCACGTCTCTCCTGTGTCCCTCCCTGGCTCTCCCCCGCTGGTCTAATACAGGAAGTGCCGGTTCGTGAGCCAATCAGAGCTCACGAACGGCACTTCCTTAGACCGGCCGGGGGAGAGCCAGTGAGGGACACAGGAGAGACGCGCGATGCGCTCCGTGTCCCTCCAACACAGCAGGGAGGGAGAGGAGACCGCAGATTGACATGCGGACGCTCGTCCGCATGTCAATCTGTTCTAAGGGAGCCGGGGAGCGGAGCACAGCAGATCGGATCGGAAGAGAAATCCGATCTGCGGTGTAGCAGGGGGCCCTTTTGGAAAGGGGGGCCCGGGGTACGTATCCCCCGGGCCCCCCCCTTAATCCGGCTCTGTTCATATGAAAAGATGAGACTACTTTAGGCAGGAATTGAGAACGAGTTCTCAATTCTGCCCTATCCACGTGAAAAACCAGATAGGGGCTTTTATATGACAAAGCCGCTAATTCCGAAACACGCCTTGCAGAAGTTAAGGCCAACAACATGACCACCTTCCAAGTGAGATATTTCAACTCCACTGTTTTGAGTGGTTCAAACTAAGTTGACCTGAGGAAACTTAATACCACGTTAAGATCCCAAGGTGCCACCGGAGATATAAAAGATGGACAAGGCCGAAATTTGAACCTTTATGGATCCTAATTTTAGGCCCAAATTCACTCCTGTTTGAAGGAAGTGGAGTAAACGGTCCAAATTGAGCTCCTCAGTAGGAGCAGTCCTGGCCTCACACCAAGAAACATATTTTTGCCATATGCAGTGATAATGTTTCGATGTCACGTCCTTCCTAGCATTAATCAGGGTAGGAATGACCTCCTCTGGAATACCTTTTTCCGCTAGGTTCCAGCGGTCAACCGCCATGCCTTCAAACGCAGCCGCGGTAAGTCTGGGAACAGACAGGGCCCCTGTTGCAGCAGGTCCTGCCTTAGAGGAAGAGGCCACGGATCTTCTGTGATCAACTCTTTCAGATCCGGATACCAATTCCTTCGTGGCCAATCTGGAACAATGAGGATTGTTCTCACTCTTCTTAGCCTTATTATTCTCAACACTTTGGGTATGAGAGGCAAAGGAAGGAACACATAGACCGATCTGAACACCCATGATGTCACCAGAGGGTCTACAGCTACCGCCTGAGGGTCTCTTGACCTGGCGTAATATCGCTTTAGCTTTTTGTTGAGACGGGACGCCATCATGTCTATCTGAGGCAGTCCCCACCGACCCGCGATCTGTGCGAAGACTTCATGATGAAGTCCCCACTCTCCCGGATGCAGATCGTGTCTGCTGAGGAAGTCAGCTTCCCAGTTGTCCACCCCCGGGATGAACACTGCCGACAGTGCGCTTACATGATTCTCCGCCCAGCGAAGAATCCTGGTTGCTTCTGCCATGGCCACTTTGCTCCTTGTGCCGGCTTGGCGGTTTACATGAGCCACTGCTGTGACATTGTCCGACTGAATCAGAACTGATTTGTCCAGATGTAATGCCTTCGCTTGACGTAGGCCGTTGTATATGGCCCTCAACTTGTGGAGACAAGTCTCTAGAGTTGACCAGAGACCTTGGAAATTTCTTCCCAGTGTGACTGCTCCCTAACCTCGGAGGCTTGCGTCCGTGGTCACCAGGATCCAGTTCTGAATGCCGAACCTGCGGCCTTCCAGGAGGTGAGCACTGTGCAGCCACCACAGGAGAGATATCCTGGCTCTGGGAGACAGGGTGATCCTTTGATGCATTTGTAAATGAGACCCGGACCATTTGTCCGGTAGGTCCCATTGAAAAGTCCACGCATGGAATCTGCCGAAGGGGATGGCCTCGTACGATGCCACCATCTTCCCCAGGACACGTGTGCAGTGAAGCACTGAAACCTTTTTTGGCTTTAATAGGTTCCTGACCAGAGCTATGAGCTCCTGAGCCTTTTCCATTGGAAGAAAAACCTTCTTCTGTTCTGTTTCCAGAATCAGGCCCAAAAAGGTCAGACGCGTTGTAGGAACCAGCTGGGACTTCGGAATATTGAGAATCCAGCCGTGCTGTTGCAACGTTCTTACAGACAGTGACACGCTGTCCAGTAACATCTCTTAAGATCTCGCCTTTATGAGGAGATAGTCCAAGTATGGGATGATTGTGACACCCTGCTTGCTCAGGAGCACCATCATTTCCGCCATTACCTTGGTGAAAATTCTCGGGGCCGTGGAAAGCCCAAACGGCAACGTCTGAAATTGGTAATGACAGTCCTGTACCGCAAATCTCAGGAACGCCTGGTGAGGAAGAAAAATCGGAACATGAAGGTAAGCATCCTTTATGTCCAGGTAAACCATCCAATCCCCCCCCCCCCCTTCAGGCTGGTGATGACCGCTCTGAGCGATTCCATCTTGAACTTGAACTTTTTCAAGTACAGGTTCAGGGATTTCAGATTCAAAATGGGTCTGACCGAACCGCCCGGTTTCGGAACCACAAACAGGGTTGAGTAATACCCATTTCCTTGCTGGAGAAGAGGAACCTTGACTATCACCTGTTGCAGGTACAATTTTTGGATTGCAGTTAACACTAACTCCCTTTCTGACGGAGAAGCTGGCAGAGCCGATTTGAAAAACCGGCGAGGAGGCATCTCTTTGAATTCCAGCCTGTATCCCTGAGAAACAATCTCTATTGCCCAGGGATTCACCTGTGAGTGAACCCAGACGTGGCTGAAAAATCGAAGACGTGCCCCCACTTGATCTGACCCCCCCAGGGAAGCGCCAGCGTCGTGCGGTGGACTTTGCAGACGTAGGGGGGGACTTCTGCTCCTGGGAACTAGCTGTGTGCAGCTTTTTTCTCTTGCCTTTACCTCTGGCAAAAAAGGACGATCCCCGTACCTTTTTGCTTTTATTTGAACGAAAGGACTGCATTTGGTAATGAGGTGCCTTCTTAGTATGTTGTGGGGGAACATAAGGTGAAAAATTCGATTTACCAGCTGTAGCAGTAGAGACAAGGTCCGAGAGGCCTTCTCCAAACAACTCCTCCCCCTTGTAAGGCAACGACTCCATATGCCGCTTTGAGTCGGCATCCCCCGTCCACTGTCGGGTCCACAAGAGTCGCCTAGTAGAAATAGACATAGCATTTATTCTGGAGCTTAGTAAACAAATGTCTCTTTGAGCATCCCTCATATATAACGCAGCATCCTTGATATCGCTCTAGGGTCATTAGAATGGTATCCTTATCTAGGGTCTCAATCTCCGTAGACAATGATCTGTCTATGCTGCGACAGCACTACAAACCCAGGCCGATGCCATAGCCGGCCTAACAATAGTACCAGAATGTGTGTAAATGTACTTCATGGTAACTTCCTGCTTACGATCCGCAGGATCCTTGAGGGTAGCAGTATCCTGGGAAGGCAGTGCCACCTTCTTGGATAAGCGTGTCAACGCCTTGTCTACTTTAGGTGAAGATTCCCATCGTATCCTGTCCTTTTGTGGGAAGGGATACGCCATAAGAATCCTTTTGGCAACTTGTAGTTTCCTGTCTGGAGATTCCCAAGCCTTTTCGCACAATTCGCTTAGCTCAAATAAGGACGGAAAGGTGATCTCAGGCTTTTTCTCTTTATACATGTGTACCCTCGTGTCAGGGACAGGGGGTTCTTCAGTAATATGCAAAACCTCTTTAATAGCAATGATCAGGTAACGAATACCTATAGCCACTTTTGGCTGTAATTTTGCATCCTCATAGTCGACACTGGAATCTGAATCCGTGTCGGTATCTGTGTCAGTGATCTGGGATAATGTGCGTTTCTGAGACCCAGAAGGTCCCAGTGCCACTGGGACAGGCATGGTCTGACTACCTGACTGATCCCTAGCCTCAGTCTTGTCTAATCTCTTATGCAATAAATTCACATTAGCATTCAAGACATTCCACATATCCATCCAGTCCGGTGTCGGGGTTGCCGACGGCGACCTGACAATCATGCACTCCCCCCTCCTCCTTAGGCGAGCCTTCATCGTCAAACATGTCGACACACACACACACACACACACACACACACACACACGGAAAACTCCTTTCTGAACACAGGTTGCCCTTTAGGCCCTTTGGAGAGACAGAGAGAGAGTATGCCAGCACACACCCCAGCGCTATATGACCCCGGAGAAAAACACAGAATGTTTACCCAGTAGCTCTGCTGTAATGTATAATCGCCAATTATGTGCCCCCCCTATAATTTAAAACCCTCTTTCACCGTGTGACATGTAGGGGAGAGTCCGGGGAGCTTCCTCTCAGCGGTGCTGTGGAGAGAAAATGGCGCTGGTGAGTGCTGAGGGAGAAACCCCGCCCTCTCGGCGGCAGACTTCTGTCCCGCTCAAACTTTGTAAAACATGGCGGGGGCTCTTTTATATACATGTACAGTGCCCACCTGTACATGTATATAGGTCATTTTGCCATAGGAGAGGTATTAATTGCTGCCCAGGGCGCCCCCTCCCCCCCCCGCGCGCGCCCCGCGCCCTGCACCCTTACAGTGACCGGAGCGTGTGAGGTGTATGGGAGCAATGACGCACAGCTGCAGTGCTGTGCGTTACCTCAGTGAAGCACCCGAAAGGCTTCTGCCGCCTCAGAGTCTTCTTTCTTCCAGCTCTGTGAGGAGAACGGCGGCGCGGCTCTGAGATGAACGCCCAGGACGAACCTGTGTTCCACTCCCTCTGGAGCTAATGGTGTCCAGTAGCCGAGGAGCATAGCCTATCATTTAAGTAGGTCTGCTCCTCTCTCCTCAGTCCCTCGATGCAGGGATTCTGTTGCCAGCAGTGCTCCCTGAAAATAAGAAAAAACCTAACAAATATGTTTTCTTAGCAGGAAACTCAGGAGAGCTCCCTGCAGTGCACCCATCTCCTCTGGGCACAGTCTACAAACTGAGGTCTGGAGGAGGGGCGTAGAGGGAGGAGCCAGTGCACACCCAATGTCTAAAGTCTTTCTTAAAGTGCCCATGTCTCCTGCGGAGCCCGTCTATTCCCCATGGTCCTTACGGAGTCCCAGCATCCTCTAGGACGTTAGAGAAATAATGACTTACCCGCAGTAGCCGTAGATACCAGATCAGCGAGGCTGTCACCAAACAAGACACCACCTTTCTACGGCAGAGCTTCCATAGCCTTCTTTGAGTCCACATCAGCATTCCATTGACGAATCCACAATGCCCCCTTAGCAGAGACTGCCATGGCATTGGCCTTTGATCCCAATAGGCAAATATCCCTCGCAGCTTCCTTTAGATAGGCTGCAGCGTCCCTGATATAACTTAATGACAAGAGAATGCTATCCCTGTCCAGGGTAACAATCTCAGAGGATAAGTTATCCACCCACTTGTCAATAGCGCTACTCACCCATGCCGAAGCAATGGTAGGTCTGAGTAGCGTACCCGTAGCGACATAGATTGATTTCAATGTGCTTTCCTGTCTACGATCCGCAGGATCCTTCAGGGCTGCCGTGACAGGACACGGAAGTGCCACCTTCTTGGACAGTCGCGATAAAGCCTTGTCCACCGAGGTGGTTCACTCCCACATTTTCCTGTCCCCCGAAGGAAACGGATATGTCAGCAGAATTCTCTTGGGAATCAATAACTTCTTGTCAGGATTTTCCCAAGCCTTTTCAAAAAGAGTATTCAGTTCATGAGAGAGAGGAAACGTTACCTCAGGTATCTTACCCTTATACATGCAGACCCTCGTATCAGGAACATCAGGGTCCTCCGTGATATGCAACACGTCTTTTATTGCCACAATCATGTACTGAATATTCTTAGCCAGCTTAGGATTCAATCTAGCATCATTATAGTCGACACTGGAGTCAGTGTCCGTGTTGGTATCTGTATCCGCTATCTGGGTAAATGAACGCTTCTGTGACCCCGAAGGGGTCAGTGACAATGCATCCTCCATGGATTTCCTCCATTCTTGGTGCTGAGACTCAGATTTATCAAACCTCTTATTCAACAAAGCCACATTTGCATTCAAAACACTCAACATATTTACCCACTCAGCAGTCGGCGGTGGCATTGGGGTCACTCCCACAGACTGTGCTCTCTCCAATCCTGCTTCATCCTGGGAAGAGCACTCAGCGTCAGTCATGCCGACACACGCGCACCGACACCACCAAACACACTGGGCTATAGGGGACAGACCCACAATTAAGCCTGTCAGAGTGACACAAAAGGGAGTTTGCCAGCTCACAACCCAGCGCCTAATGCGGTTCTGCAGCGTGCAATACACTGCCCCAGACCTGTCAGCGCTTTTCTATTAATGTAAATAATTAGCACCAAATCAACTGTGCCCCCCCCCATTTTGTCCCTGTTACTTGTACAGTGGAGAGGAAGGCTCAGCGTCTCTGCAGCTCTGTGGAGAGAAAATGGCGCTGGTTAGAGCTGTGAGGGCTAAGCCACGCCCCCTCAATGGTGCGCTTCAGTCCCACTTCTTATTTCATATTTATACTGGCGGGGGTACTTAATTTGTGCCCAGGCACTTATTAAACGTTTGCCAGTGGTCAGAGTCGAGGTTTTCTGCTGTCCAGGGCGTCCTCCCTGCGCCCTGCACCCTTTAGTGCCGCTATATGTGTGGGAGCATGGCGCGCAGCGCGACCACCGCGCGGTACTTCAGACACTGAAATCTTCTGCCATCTAACTGAAGTCTTCTGATCTTCTAATACTCACCCAGCTTCTTTCTTCTGGCTCTGCAAGGGGGGTGATGGCGTGGCTCCGGGAACGAGCATCTAGGCACAGCTAGCGATCAGACCCTCTGGAGCTAATGGTGTCCAGTAGCCTAAGAAGCAGAGCCTTTGAACTCACAGAAGTAGGTCTGCTTCTCTCCCATCAGTCCCACGAAGCAGGGAGCCTGTTGCCAGCAGTGCTCCCTGAAAATAAAAAAACTAAAATAAGTATTTTTCAGAGAAACTCTGTAGAGCTCCCCTGTGTGCGTCCAGTCTCTCTGGGCACAGAATCTAACTGAGGTCTGGAGGAGGGGCATAGAGGGAGGAGCCAGTTCACACCCATTAAAAGACTTAAAGTGCCCATGTCTCCTGCGGATCCCGTCTATACCCCATGGTCTATGAAGCATCCCCAGCATCCTCTAGGACATATGAGAAATGGAAATATATATATATATATATATATTTAGGGTGGAATCCAGTCTCTAGGTCGACAGTAACTAGTTCGACAGGTCAAAAGGTCGACATGAGTTTTTCACTTTTTTTTTTTTTCATACTGAACGATCCACGTGGACTACGATTGGGAATAGTAACCTGTGCTGAACGCACCGGTAGTGGAGCGAGGCACCTTGCCCGAAGCATGGCGAGGGGACACGGTGCACTAATTAGGGTGCCCGGTCACTGTACGGAGAGAACGACACAAAATCCCCCCATTAAAAACTCATGTCGACCTTTTGACCTGTCGACCTAGCATGGTTGACCTAAACACTATCGCCCCTATGAACCACACCCATTTAGGGTTGCTCTCTATTAACAAGCGGGAGACTTGTAATATTTCTCAACAGCAATTTTTATTCAAAAATATATATTTCTTTTCAGCATAAAACACACAAAAAACCCCATAGTAATAGCGATATCACATATGAAAACAGCACATAATCAGAATGAAAAAACAACACATATATAAAGTCAATGTTTCTTTTTAAAACCACTTATTCATATGCTCCAATGTATCTGTATTAAATTTGCAACTGAGTCAATGAGGCTGAAGTTAGCTTCTTATTCGGCCAGCTTCTTATTCAAGCTCCAGCTTCTTATTCACTTCTTATTCAAGCTCCAGCTTCTTATTCACTTCTTATTCAAGCTCCAGCTTCTTATTCACTTCTTATTCAAGCTCCAGCTTCTTATTCACTTCTTATTCAAGCTCCAGCTTCTTATTCAGATCATTCAGTTTTGCAAGGGTTAATGAGTCTTAAGCAACACATTTGACACCTGAAATTCACAGAGTAGGGTCCCTTTCATATGACCCACATGTATTTTGGCTTGCCCAACGCTGGTTTGGGCATGAAATACGCTGCCCAAGTGGGCACCTTAACACTATCATTTTCCATTATGAATAAGTAGCTGTAGTTTTGCAAGGGTTAACGAGTCTCGGGCAACAATTTTGACACCAGATCTCAATAGAGTCGGGTCACTTGCATATGACCCACATGTATTTTGCCTTGCCCAATACTGGTTTGGGCATGAAATATGCTGCCCAATTGGGCACCTTAACACTATCTTTTTCTATTATGAATATGTAGCTGTAGTTTTGCAAGGGTTAACGAGTCTCGGGCAACAATTTTGACACCAGATCTCAATAGAGTCGGGTCACTTGCATATGACCCACATGGATTTTGCCTTGCCTGACACTGGTTTGGGCATGAAATACGCTGGCAAGGTGGGTATATACACAGTATTATGAATTACTATTTTGAATAAGTAGCTGTAGTTTTGCAAGGGTTAACGAGTCTCGGGCAACAATTTTGACAGCTGAAATCAACTGAGTCGGGTCACTTGCATATGACCCACATGGATTGTGCCTTGCCCAACACTGGTTTGGGCATGAAATACGCTGCCCAAGTGGGCACCTTAACACTATCATTTTACATTATGAATAAGTAGCTGTAGTTTTGCAAGGGTTAACAAGTCTCGGGCAACAATTTTGACAGCTGAAATCAACTGAGTTGGGTCACTTGCATATGACCCACATGGATTTTGCCTTGCCCGACACTGGTTTGGGCATGAAATACGCTGCCCAAGTTGGCACCTTAACAATATAATTTTCCATTATGAATAAGTAGCTGTAGTTTTGCAAGGGTTAACGAGTCTCGGGCAACAATTTTGACACCAGATCTCAATAGAGTCGGGTCACTTGCATATGACCCGCATGGATTTTGCCTTGCCCGACACTGGTTTGGGCATGAAATACGCTGGCAAGGTGGGCATATATACAGTATTATGAATTACTATTTTGAATAAGTAGCTGTAGTTTTGCAAGGGTTAAAGAGTCTCGGGCAACAATTTTGACAGCTGAAATCAACTGAGTCGGGTCACTTGCATATGACCCACATGGATTTTGCCTTGCCCAACACTGCTTTGGGCATGAAATAGCCAAACACTGCCGTGAAAAAATACAAATATAAAAAATAAGATTTTACTTACCGATAAATCTATTTCTCGTAGTCCGTAGTGGATGCTGGGACTCCGTCAGGACCATGGGGATTAGCGGCTCCGCAGGAGACAGGGCACAAAAATAAAGCTTTAGGATCAGGTGGTGTGCACTGGCTCCTCCCCCTATGACCCTCCTCCAAGCCTCAGTTAGGATACTGTGCCCGGACGAGCGTACACAATAAGGAAGGATTTTGAATCCCGGGTAAGACTCATACCAGCCACACCAATCACACCGTACAACTTGTGATCTGAACCCAGTTAACAGCATGATAACAGAGGAGCCTCTGAAAAGATGGCTCACAACAATAAACAACCCGATTTTTTTTTGTAACCATAACTATGTACAAGTATTGCAGACAATCCGCACTTGGGATGGGCGCCCAGCATCCACGACGGACTACGAGAAATAGATTTATCGGAAAGTAAAATCTTATTTTCTCTGACGTCCTAGTGGATGCTGGGACTCCGTCAGGACCATGGGGATTATACCAAAGCTCCCAAACGGGCGGGAGAGTGCGGATGACTCTGCAGCACCGAATGAGAGAACTCCAGGTCCTCTTTAGCCAGGGTATAAAATTTGTAGAATTTTACAAACGTGTTCTCCCCCGACCACGTAGCTGCTCGGCAGAGTTGTAATGCCGAGACCCCTCGGGCAGCCGCCCAGGATGAGCCCACCTTCCTTGTGGAATGGGCCTTGACAGATTTAGGCTGTGGCAGGCCTGCCACAGAATGTGCAAGTTGAATTGTGCTACAAATCCAACGAGCAATCGTCTGCTTAGAAGCAGGAGCACCCAACTTGTTGGGTGCATACAGTATAAACAGCGAGTCAGATTTTCTGACTCCAGCCGTCCTTGAAATATATATTTTCAATGCCCTGACAACGTCCAGCAACTTGGAATCCTCCAAATCGCTAGTAGCCGCAGGCACCACAATAGGCTGGTTCAGGTGAAACGCTGACACCACTGTCAAAGTCAGAAAAATATCTCTATGCACACTGCCATATTTGCACCTCATTCAGGTCCGCGCTGCGCATGCGTGCGCTCTCCCGTGAGTGCGCATACCCGCTGTTGTGTGCACCCGCTGGTGCTCGGTATGCGTATTTACGGTAAAGTTTGTGTAGTCGTAGCGTGCGACTCAATCGTTACATATTTTCACTAATAAGGTATTTTATAGATCATGGTCCCTTTGATAGATTCTGAAAGTTTGGTTAACATAGCATGTTCCTGAACGGAGAGATTCCTCTTTGTATTGTACGAAGGGTCTAACAGGGGTCATACAGTAGTGTTTGGTACCCATCGGAAGAGTATTTAAATAGCAATATTCCGGTGTTGGTTTGGAGCGGATTAATCGCCCGTGCGAATAGTTATGGACATAAGAAGTTTATGTCCATTTACTATTATTTGTTCTTACTTAGTCATGCGGCGGGAATCCCAGTATCCCACCCACCTGAACAGTTGGAAACAGTCACAGCCCACCTGTATGAATCAACCTATGACCTTTTGTTATAATGCGAAGCCGAATTCCTGTGTCCAATGAACAATGAGATTGTAGGGACCATTGAATTGTATTGTGTGTGGGGCATAAATAGGCAGGCCGACCATATCCAGATTCACTCTCATCAACGGTTCTCATTGCTGATAATCGGGAGCTGGATATCGAGGCGCATGCGATCGTTTCCCCTTGTGCGTAAGTTTTCTCCGTAATCATATTGTCTTACTGTGAGCCATCTCTCTCTCTCTCCCTTCTCTTTCTCTCGTATTTTCCTTTAATTGTATTGTATTGTATTTCCCGTGTAGTTATCTGGTTAGTTAGTCTATGTTATATTGTAGTGTATCATTTGTACTGTGATTCCTTTTGCAAGTATAATAGTTATAATACATATAATAGGTTTTGGACCCTAAGCCCAGGTATCTGTGTATTCTTTATAGTGTTAAGTATTCTCTGAGCGTCGGTGACGCTCAAGCAGCTTTGTAGTTAATCAGGTTACACCAGGTTGCACTTACACTCTGTCTCTACACCAAGGTATACTGTGTATTTCATTGTTAAAGGTATAGGTATAAAGGTTTAACGTTGTAAGCGTCTGCACCGCTGGTGATCTCCTCGTGGTCCCGAGCGTACGCTACGCTATAGCGAATCATTACGTTAGTCGGCAGCCAATAGCGTGCCTGCCTGTGATCACTGGGCCGTAAGCGAACGTGACGCTTGAGCGTCTCGACTACGGTTGAGCGATCGCTACGCAACTTGCGTACCCTTACGGTACTTCTTACGTAGATAACGTACAGTGTTCTTAGACCTCTTAAAGTGTTTTATATACGATAAATATTTAGCTTTATCAATTGGCGGCTCGCCCGTCCTTCACATATCTGCACTAGGTAGATCAGAAGACATTATCCCTCAGCAAAGGGCGGGAGGTTGTATCCCTCGTAGTGCTGACGGGATAAGCGTCTGCTTCGCTTAGGTAAAGAGTGCTGAAGGAACCCGGGAACCGGAGGTAAGAACAAAACGCTAGTGTCTTTTAAAACTGGTTATTTTTCTGTCTTGCGTACACACGCACACACACATATATATCTGCATTTCTTTTTCATTTGTGTATTTTCGTATATCACTCTCCTGTCTGCCAGTTTTATAGTTGATAAAGAGTGCTAAAAGAGATTTGCCGTTATTTCATAGTTTAAGAATAGATAACATAGTTAAAGGATAGACAAACACACAGTTTTGCCTGGGAGATAAGGCAAAGTCAGTGTGTTGTGTGGTAGATGATCAAGGATCATCTACATTGATAAAAGTATAAATTGTGTTACGGTGGATTTTTGCTTTGCGTACGCGTGTCTCTAACAAAGACTTGCGTACGCAATCCAAAGGCCGACGCACGCAGCGTACATTACGCAACGGAGCGTCCGGTTACGCCCACGTAGCTCAAGTCACGATAAGTTGATTTTTAACGCAAAGCGATAAATAACGCAAAGCAGTAAATAGTGCAACAGGCGGTAAATAACGCAAGTCTATTTTTGGGTGTCCGAAATTTAATTAACAGATCCTGCTCCTAATTGGTAACACACCTGATCTAAAGAAAAATTTCTGCGCAGAAATAGAAATAGAATCAAAAGTGTACATGTGATGAGTGAGTGTTTTTACAATTTTAAAGGTTGAACCACAAGAAAAGTCGAGTACTCGTGAGGTACATGCGTGTAAGTGACGTGCACGGTGGCTAGGGAGGCATCCCTGGTTAAATATACAATTTTGAGCATTAGAGTATAGCAGACCAGGAGGTCATACTGTAACAAGACCAGGAGGTCATAACAGACCAGGAGGTCCAGGTACAGCAGACAAGGAAGTCCGCTATACAGTCCACAGGCACAACACCAAGAAAGGGTTGGTGCAACACCCATATAGGCCATATAAGCTCTGGCTGAAGGAATTCGCAGCCGTAATTTTCGATTCCATTGGTCTTTCCGTACATAAGCTTAGTTGTTTGTGTACTGAACGATTGGACCGCACGTAATTGTGTACATTAGTTAGTAATCTGACCTAATACCATTAGAGTAAAGGGGTCACAAACGCTATTTGTACACTCTAATGTGATTTGTGTAATTTTTTTTATTTTAAGGGAAGTTTGCTGCTCACTCAGGAACTATCCAGCAACCAATAGTTACTGGAAATAGTAAGTGTTCTTCGGATAACCCTCGCAGGTTCCAGTAAATAGAGGTTCAGGTCGCAGGGGCCCTAGGTCGAGTACGCCAGCACCATATCGGTGTGATCAGGTCGTATTGGTCGGCGTGGGCGAGTGAGTGGGGTACTCTGTAAACCGCCACCGTCAGCCTATTGTGGACATTTGGTTTTGCGTAAGGGTTGGCTAAATAAAGCAACACTTTCGAACTATGGGGGCCACTTGTTCAGGTAGGGGGCGATCAACCTCGGTTCGGGTTGATTCAGTGGTCCGACCAATTGGGTCGGCCAGGTATATAATGTGTGAGAAATACGGAAGTCACACAGAAACTTTATGTGATGAATGGGAGAGAATGACTGTACATGACGGGGAGAAATTCCCAAGAGTAGGTAGCTTCAGCTCAGAAGTGTTACAGAATTTAAGGAGGAGGATATGTCTCATAAAATCAACAAAGAGACGAATCCAGCATTATGATTATTTACAGTTGTGGCAACAGGAAGGTGAGATACAGAGAGGTTTGGCTCAGGCGGCGGGATCTGGCCCTAACAGAAAACTGATTGCCACGGCCCCACCGCCACCATATATATCAGGAGAGAAGTTGATTGCGGAGAAAGACGCACTAAGGAGTAACACACAATCACTTAGTAACTGTGTAAATGTTAATGATAATGTTAACCCATTAACCCATGCAAGTATTAACCCGTGCAAGTTGTACCCTGTTTTGAGCTTTCCTCAGGAGTGTGATCAAGAGGACGAATCGGCAACGATTTCAGCGCTCTCTCTAGCAGCCACCATAGCAAAGACCACAGTAGGCACAGCTCCACCCACGAGATTAGTAAAGGCCCCTAGCGGAGGGATAGGTGAGGTCGTATCAACTGGTAAGTACGGCACCATGCATTATGCTGAAACTATTTCACCACAGCCTGTAGAATCTACACAGAATGAGGTTGTTAGAGTTAACCCTGTTAGAGTAATAGCAGTGCCAAATGGGAAAACAGACACATCAGGAGCCACTCCCATTAGGAACATTGCCATGTACACCCCATTTTCCCGAATGGAATTAAGGACCATAGTGTCTGAATTTCCTGACCCTAGAAAAGATTTAGTTGCCAGTCAAAAATACATCAGAGACTTAGGTAACACTGTAGAGCCCAACAATAAAGACTGGCAGATATTGCTGAGAGCATGTTTACCCTCAAATGTCGACGCAACTCAATTTTTAGCTGATTGCGGAGTAGATCATGATGTACCTCTTACAGATGTGTACAACCAAGATAATGTGAAAAGAATAAACTTGCAGTTAAAAGAGTATTTCCCAGCGGTAGCTAAATGGAATAAGATATTCTCCATTAAACAGAGGGAGTCAGAGACAGCTGCAGAGTATTTTCACAGAGCATTATTAGAAATGGAAAAATACACAGGCATAGAGGACATTAAAACAGACACAAACCATCGGGAAGTAGCAGTATCGGTACTGATGGATGGTTTAAAAGAGTCATTGAGGACTAGGGTACAGACCACACAACCATGTTGGCGAGGTCTGTCTGTGGCTACTTTGAGAGAGGCTGCTATTGATCACGATAGAAACATCACCAGACACAGGGAACAACAAGGTGATAAATTAATGTCAGTAAGTATACAGGCCCTGACCACAAGGCAGCCTTTGTTTGTATCACCAAACCCTGTGGGTAAGTCAAGTATGGTTACTTGTTATTCTTGTCACAAACAGGGACACATGGCACGAGATTGTAGAGTAAAGAATCCACGAAACTCATACCAACCCCCTAGACAACGACACGACACACGACATTGGGATCGGGGTCCACAGAAACGGAGTTATGAGCCACATACAGGGGAAACAAAAAGATATCCCCCGAACAGAGACTGGCATGCCTCTGGTAGTTCCCAACTATCTCCCTCACAAGTAGTTGCTGCCAGCGGGATTCAGGGAGGTCAACATACCCAATAGGGGTGTGGCCATACCTGTAATCTGCAGCCAGTAAAATTGATTGCCAACCTTGGAAGTGAACCCGAGATCGCAATTAATGTAGCTGGTAAAACTTTAAACTTTCTTGTAGACACAGGGGCGGCCAAGTCAGTGATAAATTCGACAGTGGGCATGAGAACCACTGGTAGGACAATTCCAGCCATGGGAGTAACAGGAGTAGTCCAGCACTACCCTGTTAGCAAACCAGCCGAGATTACAATAGGGCCTTTGCATACCAAGCATTCCTTTTTGCTGGCTGCATCGGCACCAACCAATCTCCTGGGAAGAGACTTACTGTGTAAAATGGGGTGCGTCATTTATTGTACTCCTGAAGGTGTATTCTTGGACATGCCTGAGAAACACGCTCAGGAAGTGCGAGACATGTTAGACTCCCCATCAAAATTAATGTCACATACCATTATGACAAATAGGAATCCATCCCAAGTAGAAGAGATGACATCTCAGATACCAGAGTCACTTTGGACAAAAGACGGACAAGACACTGGATTAATGGCAAACGTAGCTCCAGTAGTTGTACAAGTAAAAGATGGTAGGATAGCTCCAAAAATCCCACAGTACCCTCTGAAGCCAGAGGTGGAGTTAGGAGTTTACCCAGTAATAGAGCGCTTGCTACAACAGGGCATTCTAGTAAGAACGTCCAGCACTGCCAATAGTCCCATCTTCCCTGTTAAAAAGAGTGGAGGAAGGGGTTACAGACTAGTGCAGGATCTAAGAGGGATTAACAAAATAGTTGAGAGTCAGTTCCCCGTAGTGCCAAATCCAGCTGTCATCCTAATGCAAATCCCTCCCACTGCCAAATTTTTCACTGTTATTGACCTCTGCTCCGCTTTCTTTTCGGTACCTCTGCACCCTGACAGCCAATATTTGTTTGCATTCACATACAGAGGAGTCCAATACACGTGGACTCGATTACCCCAAGGTTTCATAGATAGTCCAAGTATATTTTCTCAGGCTTTGCATGATTGTTTACAGTCTTTCCAACCAGAGAGTGGATCAGTATTGATACAGTATGTGGACGATTTACTGCTGTGTTCAGATTCACTGGAAGCATCCCTGAAGGATACGAAACAGCTCCTGTTTCATCTTTCAGACACAGGACACAAGGTTTCCAAAGACAAGTTACAATTATGCCAAACTAAGGTAAAATATTTGGGACACTGTCTAACACAAGGACTGAGACACCTGACCGCTGATAGAATCCAAGCAATTAGAGACATGACTCTGCCACAAACCCAGCAACAGATCAGAACGTTTTTAGGAATGTGTGGGTATTGCCGTAATTGGATCCCAGGGTTTTCCATTTTGGCGTTACCTTTGCAGGAAATGGTTTCCTCAAACAAACCTGATAGGATTTCGCATACAGACGAGTCCGAAACAGCATTTGAGAGACTCAAACAGTGCCTAACGCAGGCACCAGCACTAGGTATGCCAGACTATGGGAAACCCTTTGAACTATACGGAACAGAAAGTGCTGGTTGCGCGGCAGGTGTACTAACCCAAAAACACGGTGATGCCAGTAGGCCAGTTGCATACTACAGCGCTCAGCTAGACACGGTAGCGCGATCCCTCCCCACATGCTTGCGAAGCGTTGCTGCGATAGCATTGCTAGTGACAAAAAGCGAAGATGTCGTGCTAGGCCACAACCTCACAATCCATACACCACATGCAGTATCAGCCTTATTGAATTCTGCCCAAACCAGACACGTCTCATCAGCGAGGTTTACAAGATGGGAATTGGCACTAATGGCCCCCGTAAACATCACCATAAGGAGATGCAGTGCATTAAATCCTGCAACATATCTCCCCGGTGTGCCTGGTCAGGCACAAAGGGTGGAAGGTGAGAGTGATGGGGAAGGAGGATTTAATACAAAGGAAGATACACATGATTGTATGGAATATTTGACCCAAAATTTTACCGCAAGGCCTGACATCAGTGACAACCCACTGGAAGATGCAGAACTCACGTTCTACACGGACGGTAGTTGTCACAGACAGTCAGACTCGGGAGACTTGGCAAAGGAATTAATCTATCAAGTATGATAAAAAGATCGGGCGCTCGTAGGTGCTGTTGCTCAAAAAGCTGCTGCTACAAGAATTGGGTTAGTCACCCCCAATATATACACAACAAAGAGAAAACAATTAGCAGCGCTGATAGGTGTGTAAAAAATATAATAGAAGGATTGAGTGCTGATATATAATAATTTAATCAAATTTGATCACTAACACAATAATAAAACAAAATATAAAATAGATTACGTAATAAGTAAAAAATGTTTGCTGTAAAACTGTCTGCTTTCTGTGTAGTCCGTTCCCAATAGATATAGACTGGATAGTGCACAAATGAATGAACAGCCCTGGACTGACGGCGCAGTCTAGGGGTTTGATGATTATTTACCACAGTTTAGCCGCTGGAGGAAATAAAGTCCCTTCAAGTTGTTATTATGGGTCCTCACTGCATCGCGGTGTCTCCTTAGTTGCCAAGGAGTGGTGGTGGTTCAATTAGGTGGATTGTTCAAAAAATCCTGAAATTAGGCACAATGTCCAGTCCTGGTCCGGATACACGTGGTAGCAGACTTCCAGTAGGTGATAGCCCCCAGTAGCGCGATCCCTCCCCACATGCTTGCGAAGCGTTGCTGCGATAGCATTGCTAGTGACAAAAAGCGAAGATGTCGTGCTAGGCCACAACCTCACAATCCATACACCACATGCAGTATCAGCCTTATTGAATTCTGCCCAAACCAGACACGTCTCATCAGCGAGGTTTACAAGATGGGAATTGGCACTAATGGCCCCCGTAAACATCACCATAAGGAGATGCAGTGCATTAAATCCTGCAACGTATCTCCCAGGTGTGCCTGGTCAGGCACAAAGGGTGGAAGGTGAGAGTGATGGGGAAGGAGGATTTAATACAAAGGAAGATACACATGATTGTATGGAATATTTGACCCAAAATTTTACCGCAAGGCCTGACATCAGTGACAACCCACTGGAAGATGCAGAACTCACGTTCTACACGGACGGTAGTTGTCACAGACAGTCAGACTCGGGAGACTTGTGTACTGGATACGCAGTCGTAGATGACCAAGACACCATAGAAGCGGAACCGCTAGGCCCACCTCACTCAGCCCAGGTTGCTGAACTGGTCGCCCTAACCAGAGCATGTGAATTGGCTAAGGGTAAATCAGCCAATATCTACACCGATTCTAGATACGCATTCGGGGTAGTCCATGATTTCGGAGCCCTATGGCGCCTCAGAAATTTCATGACGGCCGCTGGTACACCGGTAGCGCATGCAGCTCACATAAAAAGGCTTCTAACAGCGATACAGGAACCCGACAGAGTGGCTGTTATCAAGTGTAAAGCACACACATATAGCCAGGACCCAGTATCACTTGGTAACAGCCGAGCAGACGAAGCTGCTAAGCTAGCAGCTGCTACCCCCATACAGACAGACACCACACAATTGATGGTATTTAATACCATTAACACACAGAAGTTGTGTGAAATGCAAAATTTGTGTTCCACACAGGAAAAGGCAGTCTGGAAGGCAAAGGGATATGGCCAGGAGTCCTCAGGACTCTGGACGGATGGACATGGTAAACCGGTGGCACCCAGAGCGTACCTTCCATGTCTGGCTGAAGCAGCTCACGGGCTGACTCATCTAGGCAAGGAGGGGATGTGCAAGTTGGTAAGAGCATATTGGTGCGCCCCAGGATTCTCCTCTCATGCGAGTAAAAGAGCAATGTCATGCCTTACCTGTTTGAGAAAGAATATTGGAAAGGCAATACCTACAGAACCATCCCATATCCCACCTGCCGGCGGCCCTTTCCAGGTAATACAGATTGACTTCATTCAATTACCCCCTTGTCGGAATTTGAAATATGTACTTGTCTGTATAGATGTTTTCTCGAATTGGGTCGAAGTATTTCCTGCGGCTACAAATACCGCTATGTTTACTGCTAAGAAAATTGTGCAGGAATTTGTATGTAGATATGGTATCCCTAGAATAATCGAAAGTGATAGGGGTACCCATTTTACAGGTGATGTCTTTCAAGGAATGTGTAAGTTGATGGGAATTGATAGCAAGCTGCACACTCCGTACCGTCCACAGGCGAGTGCGAAGGTCGAAAGAGTGAACAGCACTATTAAAAATAAATTGAGTAAAGTGATGGCAGAGACAGGATTGACATGGCCAGAAGCTTTACCCATTGTATTGTACAGTATCAGAACCACTCCCAGGTCCCCTCTTAATCTGTCCCCCTTTGAAATCTTGTTTGGTCGACAACCGCATGTTATGATTAACCCTCAGGATGATTTGAAATGTAACAATGAAGTGACTGTAAAGTACTTGATTAACATGAGTAAACAGTTAAGGAATCAAAATGATAATCTAAAGTTGGTGATTCCTGATCTACCTGATAGTAATTGTCATGACATTGAACCTGGGGATTATGTAATGATACGGAATTTTCTACACTCAGGTTGCCTTATTGACAGATGGGAAGGACCATACCAGGTCTTATTGACTAGCACCACAGCATTAAAGGTTGCCGAGAGAGAGACTTGGGTTCATTCATCCCACTGCAAGAAGGTTGCTGATCCAGAGAAGTCCCGTGATAAGGAACAGACTGTAGAGGTTGTATCACTGGAGTGTCTGTTCCAGGAGGACTGAGGCGGCACCTGAGCCTTGAAGACCGAAAAGCAGTTGTCGATTCCCTGTTCCCTTTTATTGTTTTTCTCCACTTCCCATCCCCTCTCCCTCAAGATTTCTTTTTCCCCCTTTTCATTCTTCTTCGTCTCCTCCTATAAGATGGACTTGCCCCAAGAGACTGTGACCCGGATTTTCCTGTTGACCATGATGTTGACCAGAGCAGTCTGTTCCGGCGAGAGTACCATGGAGGTCGAGAGAGGTTCTGGAATGGGTTCTGATGATAAAGATGGAGGCGTAGTTTTCCAAGATCAACCTAACCAACAAGCAAAGGCGAGTATCAGAAAACGATCCGATAGCATTGACCATAGAAGAAATTGTGACGGATTGTTAGCTGAAGAAAACTGTATCTGTAGGCTCTGTAACAATGTCATTGAGGATGGGTGCATTAAGAAATGCCAATCCAGTTTTAATATCCATATGGACCGGCATCCATTGAGTGACTATCACTCCTTAGTGGGTAATGTGTTAAACAAAACAGATTGTTGGGTATGCTCTCAAGTACCTCAGGGTCATAGCAAATCAGGGCTAGTACCATTTCCTTTAACGATAGGGGAGGTACTTGAGTTAAATGGTGGGAGACCGGTGGACCGGAGGTTTAATATCTCCAGCCCTCCTAGTTTGAAGCTCCACCAATACCATGTGGATAGGTCCCTATTATGTTTCAACATCTCCAATCCCAGAAAGCCGGGAAATTGGGAAGTGTCATGGAGTAACCACACCATGACCTTTTCGCATAGAGCAGATAGAATGCCTACAGATACAGAGCTTGTACGCCACATAGCCAGTAGAGGAAAATCTTTCCGGTATAGGTACACCTTAGGAAATAGGATTACTAGAGTTGGAGAAGTATCACCAGGATACTGTGCACATATCGTACAACCTGATACGTGTATTAAGCAGATGGAAGAATTAGGGTTAGGAGATTTCACCTGGAAGGTGTGTAATATGGTTATGTCCTTCTCCGTCCCATATGTTCTCCCCGATGATGCATATTTCATATGCGGGAGAAAGGCGTACAAGTGGCTTGCCCCAAACTCTGAAGGATTGTGTTATATTGGAAAAGTACTGCCTGAAGTAATGACTGTAACACATGACAAAATGAAAGACATACACCGTGGTGCCCAAGCTCCTTATACTCACACTCATTACGAGCACGTAGTTAAAAGACAACTGACAGAAAGGTTAGAGCATCCGGCCTCTGACCTGATCCATGAATCCACCGGGATTCAGGTTCTGGTGGCGTTAGATTTCACTCGCACCGCTCGAGGAGTGATGAACTATAGATACATCTCTGCGCTTGCAAATTTGTTAGATAATATCACTGAAATGTATGATGACACGTTTAGATATACTGGAAGGGAACTTCAAGCTTATAAAACAGAACTGGTGCAGCATAGAATGGTTCTTAATTACCTCACAGCAGTGACAGGCGGATATTGTGTTACATTGGCAACACAGTACGGCGTGAAGTGTTGCACGTATATCACGAATAGCACCGAGGATCCGGTCGAGGTCATAGACCAAAAGATGGACGATATTCTCCAATTGAAGTGGGAATTTCGCCGAAAACACAATCTCACTCTTGCTGCTGTAGGTAATGAGCTGACTGGTTGGATGTCATGGTTGAACCCGCGAAATTGGTTCTCCGGTTTGGGAGACTGGGCTCAAGGAGTCATAATGGATGTTGGGAAGTTCCTCCTATGTATCTTAGGTGTTGTCATATCGATTGGATTGATATTTAGATGCGGTCAGGCTTTAATGAAGTGCAAACATCGTACCAGGGTAATGAGTTTGAGGAGCGAGGAAACTGTAATTAACATGGATTTGATTTATGACCCAACGATAGAAACAATGATGGAATGAAAATGCGATTATACGGTCCGTTTCTTTCACCTGTTTTTCTGGTTTTTCTCCAAGATAAAAAGACCCACTTGGACGAGGAAGTTGACGAGACGCTATACAGACAACGGATAGACCAAAGAAGAAGTTTTGACCACTTGAGATACGGACATTTGATGAACTTTGCCATGGATCCCCAGTTTCCCTAGAATTCTTAAACTTACGCTAGCCCAACATTTTTTGTAAATCTAATGGCATTGACAAAGCTTTTTGCTCACACCTAATGGGCAACACAGCGCAAAGAAGACGACTTTCAACTGATACCGAACAAAACTTCAACCGACAGATGTACATTAACCTGACATAGAATACTACTGCATTTTCCATAAGTGTTCTTTATCTTCATCTCTACAACCCTCAGGTAATGACACACATAGTCGATAGGGAATACAGGCACAAATATCAGCAACCACATACCTCCCCCATTCATGTATCATCAACTAAAATGTGCTTCCCCATTTTGTTACAACTGAAAGCCGAAATGAGCTCGGTAGAGTTTGACAGCCCATCCACAGACCCTTAATACGGGATAAGAAGGAATTCAAATGTATACTTCGCAATACCTCGAAGCTTGATTTACAACACGTACGGCACGATGATACATGACCCCCCCAAACATGGACTCATACACACATGCTTCTGCTATCTCACTAGGTCATACCCTCTTCCCACCTACTCCTCTCTCCTCCCTTACCCAACCATGGAAATGAATTAACCCCTGACATATATTTTTCTCCTTTTGAAATGTTTTAGAAGGTGGCAGTTATTATTGACTGCCAAAGGGTGGACTGTCAAAGTCAGAAAAATATCTCTATGCACACTGCCATATTTGCACCTCATTCAGGTCCGCGCTGCGCATGCGTGCGCTCTCCCGTGAGTGCGCATACCCGCTGTTGCGTGCACCCGCTGGTGCTCGGTATGCGTATTTACGGTAAAGTTTGTGTAGTCGTAGCGTGCGACTCAATCGTTACATATTTTCACTAATAAGGTACTTTATAGATCATGGTCCCTTTGATAGATTCTGAAAGTTTGGTTAACATAGCATGTTCCTGAACGGAGAGATTCCTCTTTGTATTGTACGAAGGGTCTAACAGGGGTCATACAGTAGTGTTTGGTACCCATCGGAAGAGTATTTAAATAGCAATATTCCGGTGTTGGTTTGGAGCGGATTAATCGCTCGTGCGAATAGTTATGGACATAAGAAGTTTATGTCCATTTACTATTATTTGTTCTTACTTAGTCATGCGGCGGGAAACCCAGTATCCCATCCACCTGAACAGTTGGAAACAGTCACAGCCCACCTGTATGAATCAACCTATGACCTTTTGTTATAATGCGAAGCCGAATTCCTGTGTCCAATGAACAATGAGATTGTAGGGACCATTGAATTGTATTGTGTGTGGGGCATAAGTAGGCAGGCCGACCATATCCAGATTCACTCTCATCAACGGTTCTCATTGCTGATAATCGGGAGCTGGATATCGAGGCGCATGCGATCGTTTCCCCTTGTGCGTAAGTTTTCTCCGTAATCATATTGTCTTACTGTGAGCCATCTCTCTCTCTCTCCCTTCTCTTTCTCTCGTATTTTCCTTTAATTGTATTGTATTGTATTTCCCGTGTAGTTATCTGGTTAGTTAGTCTATGTTATATTGTAGTGTATCATTTGTACTGTGATTCCTTTTGCAAGTATAATAGTTATAATACATATAATAGGTTTTGGACCCTAAGCCCAGGTATCTGTGTATTCTTTATAGTGTTAAGTATTCTCTGAGCGTCGGTGACGCTCAAGCAGCTTTGTAGTTAATCAGGTTACACCAGGTTGCACTTACACTCTGTCTCTACACCAAGGTATACTGTGTATTTCATTGTTAAAGGTATAGGTATAAAGGTTTAACGTTGTAAGCGTCTGCACCGCTGGTGATCTCCTCGTGGTCCCGAGCGTACGCTACGCTATAGCGAATCATTACGTTAGTCGGCAGCCAATAGCGTGCCTGCCTGTGATCACTGGGCCGTAAGCGAACGTGACGCTTGAGCGTCTCGACTACGGTTGAGCGATCGCTACGCAACTTGCGTACCCTTACGGTACTTCTTACGTAGATAGCGTACAGTGTTCTTAGACCTCTTAAAGTGTTTTATATACGATAAATATTTAGCTTTATCACCACCTTAGGCAAAAACTGAGGACGCGTCCGCAGTTCTGCTCTGTCCGAATGGAAAATCAGATATGGGCTTTTATACGATAAAGCCGCCAATTCTGATACTCTCCTGGCTGAAGCCAGGGCCAGTAGCATGGTTACTTTCCATGTAAGATATTTCAAATCCACCGATTTGAGTGGCTCAAACCAATGGGATTTGAGAAAATCCAAAACTACATTAAGGTCCCACGGCGCCACTGGGGGCACAACCGGGGGCTGTATATGTAGTACTCCTTTTACAAAAGTCTGGACTTCAGGCACTGAAGCCAATTCTTTCTGGAAGAAAATCGACAGGGCCGAAATTTGAACCTTAATGGACCCCAATTTGAGGCCCATAAACAATCCTGTTTGCAGGAAATGTAGGAATCGACCCAGTTGAAATTCCTCCGTGGGGGCCTTCCTGGCCTCACACCACGCAACATATTTTCTCCAAATGCGGTGATAATGTTGTGCAGTCACCTCCTTTCTGGCTTTTACCAGTGTAGGAATGACCTCTTCCGGAATGCCTTTTTCCCTTAGAATTCGGCGTTCAACCGCCATGCCGTCAAACGCAGCCGCGGTAAGTCTTGGAATAGACACGGTCCCTGCTGAAGCAGGTCCCGTCTTAGAGGTAGAGGCCACGGATCTTCCGTGAGCATCTCCTGAAGTTCCGGGTACCAAGTTCTTCTTGGCCAATCCGGAGCCACGAGTATCGTTCTTACTCCCCTTTGCCGTATAATTCTCAGTACTTTTGGTATGAGAGGCAGAGGAGGAAACACATACACTGACTGGAACACCCACGGTGTTACCAGAGCGTCCACAGCTATTGCCTGAGGGTCTCTTGACCTGGCGCAATACCTGTCCAGTTTTTTGTTGAGGCGAGACGCCATCATATCCACCTTTGGTTTTTCCCAACGGTTCACAATCATGTGGAAGACTTCTGGATAAAGTCCCCACTCTCCCGGGTGTAGATCGTGTCTGCTGAGGAAGTCTGCTTCCCAGTTGTCCACTCCCGGAATGAACACTGCTGACAGTGCTATCACATGATCTTCCGCCCAGCGAAGAATCCTTGCAGCTTCTGCCATTGCTCTCCTGCTTCTTGTGCCGCCCTGTCTGTTTACGTGGGCGACTGCCGTGATGTTGTCCGACTGGATCAACACCGGCTGACCCTGAAGCAGGGGTTTTGCCAGGCTTAGAGCATTGTAAATCGCTCTTAGCTCCAGTATATTTATGTGAAGGGACATCTCCAGGCTTGACCATACTCCCTGGAAGTTTCTTCCCTGTGTGACCGCTCCCCAGCCTCTCAGACTGGCATCCGTTATCACCAGGACCCAGTCCTGTATGCCGAATCTGCGGCCCTCTAACAGATGAGCACTCTGCAACCACCACAGAAGAGACACCCTTGTCCGTGGCGATAAGGTTATCCGCTGATGCATCTGCAGATGCGATCCGGACCATTTGTCCAGCAGATCCCACTGAAAAGTTCGTGCGTGGAATCTGCCGAATGGAATCGCTTCGTAAGAAGCCACCATCTTTCCCAGTACTCTTGTGCATTGATGCACAGACACTTTTCCTGGTTTTAGGAGGTTCCTGACAAGTTCGGATAACTCCCTGGCATTCTCCTCCGGAAGAAACACCTTTTTCTGAACCGTGTCCAGAATCATTCCCAGGAACAGCAGACGTGTCGTCGGGTTCAATTGAGATTTTGGAAAATTCAGAATCCACCCGTGCTGTTGCAGCACTACTTGTGTTAGGAATGTTTGTGTTTGTTTTTTGCCTTGCATTACCTCATTCCTGCCTCTAGGGGTCTCACCTGTTGCCTCAGGTCTGAATGGCAGTTGCACACTGCCTCTGCAGGGTAATTACATGATTGTGTGCACCTGCAGCCCAACACCTGGGGCTGCTATTTAACTCCAGCTCACAGGCACCTAGTTGCAGATCATTGTGGTTCCGTATGGAGTGAGACTGGGCTCTCTCCAGTAACCCTGTTCAGATTCTGCCTTATTTGCTTCTTGGAGACTTCCCTGCAGTTTGCTAAAACGCATGTGCCTTGCTTCTGGACTTCTTACCCTGCCGGTTCAGCATCTACATTTCTGGACTATTATTTGCAGTTTGTTTCCATTCCTGCCTGATCACTTTTGGTATGTTATTTTTCCCCTGCTTGATTTAAACCCGGATTTCTTCGTGTTTATTTTGCATTTATGTTTAACCTGAAATATTCCATTTATCGTGTTTTGTTCCATATAATCAAGCATTCAGTTTATATTTATTTTTACCACCACTTTTTCCATAATAAACTTTACTTAATTTTCACCTGGCTTCAGCTGACATCTTTCCAAGCACGCACACACAGAGAACTCTAGAAATCGTTACAACTTGGGTTAGTGCTACTACGTCCTCCAGCTGTTCTCTGGACCTTGCCCTTATCAGGAGATCGTCCAAGTAAGGGATAATTAATACGCCTTTTCTTCGCAGAAGAAACATTATTTCGGCCATTACCTTGGTAAAGACCCGAGGTGCCGTGGACAATCCAAACGGCAGCGTCTGAAACTGATAATGACAGTTTTGCACCACAAACCTGAGGTACCCTTGATGTGAACTGCAAATTGGGACATGCAGGTAAGCATCCTTGATGTCCAGGGACACCATAAAGTCCCCTTCTTCCAGATTCGCTATCACTGCTCTGAGTGACTCCATCTTGAACTTGAATTTTTGTATGTACAGGTTCAAAGATTTCAGATTTAGAATAGGTCTTACCGAGCCATCCGGCTTCGGTACCACAAATAGAGTGGAATAATACCCCTTTCCCTGTTGTAGGAGGGGTACCTTGACTATCACCTGCTGAGAATACAGCTTGTGAATGGCTTCCAATACCGTCGCCCTGTCTGAGGGAGACGTTGGCAGAGCAAACTTTAGGAACCGGCGAGGGGGAAGACTTCTCGAATTCCAACCTGTAACCCTGAGATACTATCTGCAGGATCCAGGGGTCCACCTGTGAGTGAGCCCACTGTGCGCTGAAATTCTTGAGTCGACCCCCCACCGCCCCTGAGTCCGCTTGTAAAGCCCCAACGTCTTGTTCCTATAGGAACGAAAGGACTGCGGCTGAAAAGACGGTGTCTTTTTCTGTTGGGAGGGGACCTGAGGTAAAAAGGTGGATTTCCCGGCTGTTGCCGTGGCCACCAAATCCGATAGACCGACCCCAAATAATTCCTCCCCCTTATACGGCAATACTTCCATATGCCGTTTGGAATCCGCATCACCTGACCATTGTCGCGTCCATAAACTTCTTCTGGCAGATATGGACATCGCACTTACTCTCGATGCCAGAGTGCAAATATCCCTCTGAGCATCTCGCATATAAAGAAAAGCATCCTTTAATTGCTCTAAAGTCAATAAAATACTGTCCCTATCCAGGGTATCAATATTTTCAGTCAGGGAATCTGACCAAACCACCCCAGCACTGCACATCCATGCAGAGGCGATGGCTGGTCGCAGTATAACACCAGTATGAGTGTATATACTTTTCAGGGTAGTTTCCAGCCTCCTATCCGCTGGATCCTTGAGGGCGGCCGTTTCAGGAGACGGTAACGCCACTTGTTTTGATAAGCGTGTGAGCGCCTTATCCACCCTAGGGGGTGTTTCCCAGCGCGCCCTAACCTCTGGCGGGAAAGGATATAATGCCAATAACTTCTTTGAAATTAGCAGTTTTGTATCGGGGTTAACCCACGCTTCATCACACACTTCATTCAATTCGTCTGATTCAGGAAAAACTACAGGTAGTTTTTTCAGACCCCACATAATACCCCTTTTTGTGGTACATGCAGTATCAGAGATATGCAAAGCCTCCTTCATTGCCGTGATCATCTAACGTGTGGCCCTACTGGAAAATACGTTTGTTTCTTCACCGTCGACACTAGATTCGGTGTCCGTGTCTGGGTCTGTGTCGACCGACTGAGGTGAAGAGCGTTTTACAGCCCCTGACGGTGTCTGAGACGCCTGTACAGGTACTAACTGGTTTGCCGGCCGTCTCATGTCGTCAACTGATTTTTGTAATGTGCTGACATTATCACGTAATTCCATAAACAAAGCCATCCATTCCGGTGTCGACTCCCTAGGGGGTGACATCACCATTACCGGCAATTGCTCCGTCTCCACACCAACATCGTCCTCATACATGTCGACACACACGTACCGACACACAGACACACAGGGAATGCTCTTATCGATGACAGGACCCCACTAGCCCTTTGGGGAGACAGAGGGAGAGTTTGCCAGCACACACCCAAGCGCTATAAATATATAGGAACAACCCTATAGAAGTGTTGTCTCCTTTATAGCAGCTTAATATATATAAACATCGCCAAAAACGTGCCCCCCCCCCTCTCTGTTTTACCCTGTTTCTGTAGTGCAGTGCAGGGGAGAGTCCTGGGAGCCTTCCTTGCAGCGGAGCTGAGCAGGAAAATGGCGCTGTGTGCTGAGGAGATAGGCCCCGCCCCCTATTTCGGCGGGCTCTTCTCCGGTGTTTGTGAGACCTGGCAGGGGTTAAATACATCCATATAGCCCCAGGGACTATATGTGATGTATTTTTTAGCCAGAACAAGGTATTATCATTGCTGCCCAGGGCGCCCCCCCCCCAGCGCCCTGCACCCTCCGTGACCGCTGGTGTGAAGTGTGTGACAACAATGGCGCACAGCTGCAGTGCTGTGCGCTACCTCATGAAGACTGAAAAGTCTTCTGCCGCCGGTTTCTGGACCTCTTCACTTTTCGGCATCTGCAAGGGGGTCGGCGGCGCGGCTCCGGGACCGGACTCCATGGCTGGGCCTGTGTTCGATCCCTCTGGAGCTAATGGTGTCCAGTAGCCTAAGAAGCCAATCCATCCTGCACGCAGGTGAGTTCACTTCTTCTCCCCTAAGTCCCTCGTTGCAGTGATCCTGTTGCCAGCAGGACTCACTGTAAAATAAAAACCTAATAACTTTTTCTAAGCAGCTCTTTAGGAGAGCCACCTAGATTTGCACCCTGCTAGGACGGGCACAAAAACCTAACTGAGGCTTGGAGGAGGGTCATAGGGGGAGGAGCCAGTGCACAGCACCTGATCCTAAAGCTTTATTTTTGTGCCCTGTCTCCTGCGGAGCCGCTAATCCCCATGGTCCTGATGGAGTCCCAGCATCCACTAGGACGTCAGAGAAAAAAGCAGTTTTAAAATAGACCTGCTTTTTTTTTTACCGTGTTCTGATAGGCATGCATGGATCTGTGAGATCCGTGCATGTTTATCAGTGGGAAGGGGTGTGGAAGAGTTATAAATAAGGAAAAAAAATTGCGTTGGGTCCCCCCTCCTATGTATAACCAGCCTGGTTGTAAAAATACAGGGGGAAAATTGACAGGGGTTCCCACATATTTGAACAACCAGCACCGGGCTCTGCGCCTGGTCCTGGTTCAAAAAATACGGGGGACAAAACACGTAGGGGTCTAGTAGTCAGAGAGATAATGCCACAGCCGGGGGACACTTTTATATTGGTCCCTGCGGCCCTGGCATTAAATCACCAACTAGTCACCCCTGGCTCCCCTCCAGCCACCCAAGGGCCAGGGTGTCAGGTCCGGGTGTTTTTGTGAATCCGTAAACCCTGAACCAACCACAGGTGTAGGTGCTGGTGGGAAATGAAAGCAGGGAGGACGAAGAAAGTTCCGTTTCATATTTTATTAGAAATAACAATTCAGTAAGGTGTTAAATGGCAAGTTGTTAATCATCATATTATACTGAAGTATTGCAGGAATGGCAGAAACAATATGCAGGATAAAACTCAAAGATAAATAAAAGAAATGTTCATGGAACTGTATGCAAAACAAGCTGATGAATAAATGTAGAATTGTCCAAATATAAACAAGCTTTGATGCTGAACTGCAGAATGTGTTTAACTGGTTAATGCAGACATGAAGAATTAACTGTAAGAATTTGCAATGGAGTTTTGAGGGTTAACTGAGAGACTGTGATGAATTATCCTTGTAATGACAACAAAGCAAAATAAAAGTACTGAATTGGGTTACTTGCGGGTTCCGGAGATCACTGTGAAACTGTAGTAGAAGACAAGGTGATGAATGGGTTAAATGCAGAGTTGAACAAACGAACAGCTGAGAGAAACAGAATCCTCCAGACTTTGAATGATATGCAGACAGACAAGGTAACCTCATGCAGGACACTGGGAATCCAACTATTTCCAATAGGTGTGCAATTAACTGATAGCACAACAGAGAGCCGGTGGATCTTTGGCAGTGAAGACTGCAAACGGACCTCTGGGAACGGAGGCGATATCTGGACCACGGGAATCACACAGGAATGCACGAAGAGAGCTCAGAGCTAGAGCACAGCGTTGATACAACAAAGCACTGGCTCAGAGTAACATAATCCCAGCCTACTTAAAGGCAGCACAAGCACGGGATTGGCTTACACCTGCCCACAGGTGTTTTCACAAGTGCTCTGTATTAGCTATTTGGTCTCCAACATGGCCACCTCCTATACAGCAGACACACCGCAGTGCCTTAGGCCATTTGGTCCCCGCACTCACAGTTCCCAGACTCTGCATTACCTGTGCCACTGATCACGCCGCGTCCCCACACGGGCGCACAGCACCGCGAGCAACCGCACTGGCAACGGATGAACCCCAGAACCCACAAAGGTGAGAGACCGGTTCGTGACACAGGGGTGAAGCCCGAGGCTGTTTTCCCCCCATCAAAGGGCGGCGGATGGGGGGCTGATAGCCTTCTATGTAAAAATCCATGTGGGTCATATGCAAGTGACCTGACTCAGTTGATTTCAGGTGTCAAAATTGTTGCCCGAGACTCGTTAACCCTTGCAAAACTACAGCTACTTATTCAAAATAGTAGTTCATAATACTGTGTATATGCCCACCTTGCCAGCATATTTCATGCCCAAACCAGTGTCGGGCAAGGCAAAATCCATGTGGGTCATATGCAAGTGACCCGACTCTATTGAGATATGGTGTCAAAATTGTTGCCCGAGACTCGTTAACCCTTGCAAAACTACAGCTACTTATTCATAATAGAAAAAGATAGTGTTAAGGTGCCCACTTGGGCAGCGTATTTCATGCCCAAACCAGTGTTGGGCAAGGCAAAATCCATGTGAGTCATATGCAAGTGACCCGACTCACTTGATTTCAGGTGTCAAAATTGTTGCCCAAGACTCGTTAACCCTTGCAAAACTACAGCTACTTATTCAAAATAGTAAATTATAATATTGTGTATGTGCCCACCTTGCCAGCGTATTTCATGCCCAAACCAGTGTTGGGCAAGGAAAAATCCATGTGGGTCATATGCAAGTGACCCGACTCACTTGATTTCAGGTGTCAAAATTGTTGCCCGAGACTCGTTAACCCTTGCAAAACTACAGCTACTTATTCAAAATGGTGAATTATAGTCTTGGGCAACACATTTGACAACTGAAATTCACAGAGTAGGGTCCCTTTCATATGACCCACATGTCATTTGGCTTGCCGAACGCTGGTTTGGGCATGAGATACGCTGGCAAAGTGGGCTCCACTTTGCCAGCGTATTTCATGCCCAAACCAGCGTTCGGCAAGCCAAAATACATGTGGGTCATATGAAAGGGACCCTACTCTGTAAATTTCAGTTGTCAAATGTGTTGCCCAAGACTCATTAACCCTTGCAAAACTGAATGATCTGAATAAGAAGCTGGAGCTCTGAAGGGTTACCTCTTCTGTCTTTGTACATATTACTTTTTATATGATCAGTTTCCTTGTGGTGGTTACAGTGTAAAAGTGAATATTTCTATTTCCCTAGTGAAGGGTTAAAACATGCTTTATGAACTCTTATGTGTTTGCAATGGATGCGTGCTGCCCTGTGTTAGATGCCTTTGTCTCTCATACAGATACCAGGCTTGTGTGGGTCCGGCATCCAAGGTCAGCTCTATACTAGATGAAACCTGCTTTTTCTACTTCTGTGTGTTACTAAAAGATCTTGTGTTAAGTTCCATCTGATGCAACGTATATAACATCTGCCTAGCAACTGCTATATCCAATTATGTTATGTCAAGTATTAACCACCCCTACGTACCCCACTAGGGCACCACCCCTAAGCCAATGAGCCCTGTTACACTTATCAGTTACACCCTTATGTGTTCTCTTTTTATACCAATGTTAAACATTCAATAAAACAGTGTGAATTCTTACTGCTTGTGTTGTGCATGTACCTTGTGGCTAAGAGTTTACACTCCAGACGTCTAAGAGGCCATCACATCGAGGGTTAAGGTATAAGGGCAAATCCTTTCAGCTGGGGGCTATGTCCGGAATTCAGTGATCGTCCCTGAATGGTAAAAATAGAGAATTTATTGTCTGTCTTTGCCATACAGGATTGCGGTCATACACTGAAGCTGAATCCGTGTCAGTGTTCCGGGAACACGTGACAAGGTAATATTTAAGTCCGGGACTTAATATTACGAAGTTTTATGTAAAAGCATAAAACAGGTATCAGGGATACCATAGAATCTTTAATGTCTGGGACTTAAAGAATACGTCTGAGAAAGGACCCGGGGTCCAAGCGCAATTCTCCAAAGACGTCAGTATCTGGGATACTTAAAAAAACATAGACCTGGGGTCTATACGTAACGTAGAGAATACCCCGATTTGATCGCCTATATATTCTTGTATGTTTGTAGTGAGATAAGTTCTTATATTTGGTCCAGACGGCTGGTAAGTTTTCGTCTGCCAGATATCTTTACTCAAACACTTTTCTTGCTTCCTGTTTAAAACGCTGTATTTTTCTGACATCTTGTACGAAGGTAAGCGTACCCGTCAAAAGATTTCATGTTCTCACTGTACAGATAATATTGTGATATTGTCAATGACTAATTAACTGGTTAGCTGATGCATGTATAGTAAGTAGAGTGTTGTATATTTTAGATAATTTTCTTTTAAAAGTTGTATTGTTGATTTATATTACTGTCTGACAATGGGCTCTAGTCAGAGTAAAAAACTGCATATCCCCCGCCCCTCCCTGGTGAGACATGCAAGATGTATGTTGCCCGTAACTCTACCTCAGAGTATTATTTAGTTAACCCATGGGTGGATAATTTAGCGGGATGGACAGAGAAAGCAGGACAGGACCCATTCCTACGGGAAGGCAGTAATTACCTTTTCTATATGGAGATTTAAGAAAAAATGTCAGTTCCCAACAGCACAGAAGCGAGGCTGCAAAAAAAACCCTCTCCCTCCCCCCTTTGCATTCCAATGTATCCTGCGCTCAGAGACACAAATCTCTTGGCAGCAGTAACCCTTTCACACTAAATGGGATTGCCTCCAGCTCCACTGCTGGAGGGTGCGTCCACTAGCTCTATCCCTAGCACCAATAACCCAGAGTTTAGATAATAGTAAAACACTGCCCCAAGCCCACCATTACCCTCGATGGCTGTATATCTTATTTGCGCAAAGCTTGCAAAGGACGCAGCTATACACATATGAAGGAAGTCTTTAAAGCCTGTGCTTTTTGCCTGTCGCTGTAGCTTGTAAACAGAAACCTTCATAGTCTGTTACTGCGTTTTGGAAAAGGTTTAAGGACTGCTGGACAGATGACGCTGGCTTACCTTTGCTTAACTCAGAAAGCTTACTCACTTCCCCACTCACTCATAACTATCAGAACTCCAGACGCTTTGACAGACAGAACCAACCCCGCAGTCAGGGAAGATTCCAAAGACCCCGCGCACTGACGGGGCCCGGAGGAGGGTATCCCAGCCTTTATTCAACTCTCCCGTCATAGTAAAGATTCACCTCTGCTGCCACTTATTATAAATGGAAGTAAAATTCCCTTTTTAGTGGACAGCGGTGCAACAACCAGTGTTTTGTGTTCTGACCTATGCAGTATCCCCTCTCACCAGAAAAGATAGAAGGTCTCCGCCCCATGATACAGCAATTCTTACAACAGGGTATTCTCAGACATATTGTATCACCATACTGTACTCCTGTGAACCCTGTTGCCAAAGCTGATGGCAGTATAAGATTTGTACAGAATCTCAGAGCGATCAATCAGTTAATTGTCCCAATTGCACCAATTGTTCCAGATGTAAACTCACTCATTTCTGCAATCCCTGCAGATGCTGCGTTCTTCTCTGTATTTGATTTGAAGAATGCCTTTTTTTCAGCATGCCTGTAGATTCACAGACACAATTACTTTTGCCTTTTCTTTTGAGGGTAAACAACTTACCTGGTGCAGATTGTTGACGCACCTGTTGTCTCCAGGCCACATTGGGGCCCTGGCAACCTCACCATGGTTCAGTCCTGCTACAGTATGCAGATGATCTGCTGCTCTGTAGTAAAACTGAGGAGGCCTGCCGAGAGGATGGTGTTTCATTACTAAACTGGCTTTGTGAATGTGGACACAAGGTGTCCAAAATAAAAATGCAATGGTGTAAAAAGCATGTTGATTACTTAGGTTTTGTGCTCACTCAGGGAGAGAGGAAAGTCAGTCCACAACGCATACAGTCTGTATTGGGCCTGGTCACCCCAACTACCCAGAAGGAACTATTGTCCTTCCTGGGTATGGTAAATTACTGCAGACAGTGGATATCTGATTGCTCTTATTATGATAACATTTTGAGACAAGCCACACTGAAGGACAAACCTAAAACTGTACAATGGTCACAAGAAATGTTAACTGCATATGAAAGTTTAAAATGTATGTTGATGAAAAGTCCGGCACTTGGCCTCCCCAATTATGTACTACCTTTCCATCTATATGCAAGGGACAATTGTAAAACCATGGCGGGGGTGCTCACACAGTTTCATGGAGGGAAGTTGCGCCCCGTGGCATTTTTTTCCAAAGTCATGCCAGTGTCTGTGCAAGGTATGCCTGCCTGCCTCAGGGCTTTGGCAGCCTGTGCAATGGTTGCAGAAATGGCCACTACCCTCACTTTAGGCCACATCACAGTACTCCACACCACACATGATGTCCTGGCAATACTTAAAGGCTTACACACAGCACATGTCAGCACAACGCCTTAGTGGATATGAAGTACTCCTTTTGAGTAACCCTACCCTTACCATCAAGTACACTGCCAGTTCTTCTGGCCCTGCACCCATTCTCAATACCCTTTTAGGCTTGAAAGGTCCCGAGGATGAACCACCCGACCTACATGACTGTGCTGCTTCCATTGACGCTGAAACTTCTCCCAGACTTGACATGTCTCCCGTTCCCATACCAGGCGCAGACATAGTTTTTGTTGACGGCTCCTGTAGTAGGCCCAATGACAATACATACCAGGCTGGCTATGCCATTGTCACCCTCCCTGACACTGTGTTGGAAACCCTGCCAATACCTTATCAGTCCGCGCAAGCTGCAGAACTCATTGCACTCACTAGAGCATGTCCCTCCCTTTACAACGTCCATCTGCTCACTCAACTTCAAGCTGCTGCGACTAATACTGATCTCTCCGACTGGACTTACCCAATTCTGCAGAAAAAATCCTAAATCAGGATTAATCTGCAAAGAGGGGAAACCCTGTATGCCCCAGTCCAGTGCCCCTTTGCTCATTGCCCAGTGCCGTGGTGTTGGTCACCGTGGTGAAGCCACAACACTCCTCCTACTAACCAATGATTTTTGTGTGTTGCTAGTGCCAAATCACTTGTGGACCAGTATGTTAGCAGATGCATCACTTGCCTCAGGAACAACCCTAATAAAGCTAAACACCAGCATCTTGAATACCCCACAGAAAACTCTAGGATACTCACCCTTTGAAATACTAATGGGTAGACCCTTTTCCTACACCCTGGGCTAAGAAACCACTAGTAATACAGGAAGGAGATCTAGAACTCATCAGAAAAGAGTATGTCAGGTCCCTGATAACAAAACTGAATGAAATTGAACATGAGGTTGTTTGTAAAAACCCTTTTGAATCCACAGGAACCTACACACCCCTTTAAAGTCAGAGACAGAGTCGTGGTGAAGGTGCTCCCCAGGAACAAGAGCCCAGGAGACTTCACCTATGGTCCAGAGACAGAGGTCGTAGCAGTTACCCGAACAGCAGTCCTGACAGAGGAAAGTCCTACCTGGATCCATGCATCCCGAGTAAAAAAGGTTCCTAGACCAGACCTAGAGAGGGAAGCAAGTGATTCCAGTGAGGTACGAACCGGGGCAGACAGCCCTGACCTCCCACCTAGCGAAGAAAGAAGAACAGAAGAAGATGAGGAACCTGTCCCCTATCTTTATCCTGGGGACTATCTCGATAGCCCTACTGGCCCTCATTCACCTCACAATATGTGAAGTCGACATCACACAAACAGATGGGGTCCCCACCTTGTGGTACAATTCCTCCAATACACACGTAGCCACATACATCCTTGATTATTTCATGTTCCCTAAACTTGCTGACAACAAACATTTCATACAGCAGAAAAGGAAATCAGGAATGTCTGAGACAGTATATATTTGTGTTACTGACGAATGGTACTATGACATTAGATATTATGGATCTAATTGTAATTCCTGGGAAGCTGTGGGGTGGAATACAGGAGCAGATTGGAAATATGGCCCATCATTTGCAAAAAATAGATATAGCAAATATCCCCAAAACAAACCTTTAAAGCCCCATATTGCCACTTCTAAAGATATGGTGGCTATTACTAACCCTACCTTTGAAGACACCCTAGCTATTGAAACTGGTTTCTCTGACATTAATTTTGGTTGGAATGGATGAAGTATAGTGCTAACAAACACAATAAAAGCAACTGTTATGTCTGTGGCAAATCTAGGCCCCACCTAGGTACAGTGCCCCTTAATATACCCCTAGAACAGGAAAATTGTTTTTTCAGCCTTTTTAATGACACCAAAACAAATGACAGTCAGTGCGAAATGTGGAAAAGGGAATATCCCATATTGTCAAAAAATCCCAACCCAGGAAATACCATAACCATATATCCTGGAAACTATACCTGTTATACATCTAACATCACCACAGGGAGAAATTTAAAAACCTTCCCACCAGGGTATTGTGCAAATAAAAGAACAACTGTTTTAGTCAACCAAACTAGATCATTAGGCGACATTTATTACATATGTGGGGATATGAAACTTAGAAGTAAATTAGACACACCATGGTATGGTGAGTGTGCCCTGGCCAAAGTCATAATGCCACTCCTAATGATCACCGATGACCCCACTCCTCCCTCTAATACTCCTGCTAATCGAAAGAAAAGAGCACTCCCAGGAGGTAGCTTTGACCCCCACGTATACATTGATACTATAGGGGTCCCAAGAGGTGTTCCAAATGAGTTCAAAGCTAGAGATGAGGTGGCTGCGGGTTTTGAATCATTGTTTCCTATAGTAACTGTAAATAAAAACGTAGCCTGGATTAATTATATATATTATAATCAACAAAGATTTGTTAATGATACCAAAGATGCTCTTAAAGGTATAGCTGAACAGCTAGAAGCCACTTCCCAAATGACATTCCAAAATAGAATGGCCCTTGACATGATTCTAGCAGAAAAAGGTGGTACATGTGTTTACATTAGTAAGGTGGAAGGCTGTTGTACATATATTCCTGACAACACTGGTCCCAATGGTAAGGTTACTTTAGCCATAAACAAGTTAGAAACCTTATCCATAGAACTTAAGAAAAATTCAGGTATTGATAACCCATGGAGCCAATATTTTGGGTGGTTTGAAAATTGGAAACAGGCTCTTGTGCAAATAAGCATATTCATACTTGTAACTTTAATTCTTGTAGGCATTATAGTTTATTGTGTAATTCCCTGTGGAAAGAAACTTACCTCCAAAGGCATTGATAAGGCCCTGATGTATTATGACATAACCACCAGTCCTGTCACCTCCTCTGATAGTAAGGGACCCGACGATTATGTCCAATATCTCAAGAACTGGAGAAACAAGAAAGGAGCCTCACTCAAGAATCATGTCATATAATAATCATGATTCTAAGAGGGGATTGAAGGGTTACCTCTTCTGTCTTTGTACATATTACTTTTTATATGATCAGTTTCCTTGTGGTGGTTACAGTGTAAAAGTGAATATTTCTATTTCCCTAGTGAAGGGTTAAAACATGCTTTATGAACTCTTATGTGTTTGCAATGGATGCGTGCTGCCCTGTGTTAGATGCCTTTGTCTCTCATACAGATACCAGGCTTGTGTGGGTCCGGCATCCAAGGTCAACTCTATACTAGATGAAACCTGCTTTTTCTACTTCTGTGTGTTACTAAAAGATCTTGTGTTAAGTTCCATCTGATGCAACGTATATAACATCTGCCTAGCAACTGCTATATCCAATTATGTTATGTCAAGTATTAACCACCCCTACGTACCCCACTAGGGCACCACCCCTAAGCCAATGAGCCCTGTTACACTTATCAGTTACACCCTTATGTGTTCTCTTTTTATACCAATGTTAAACATTCAATAAAACAGTGTGAATTCTTACTGCTTGTGTTGTGCATGTACCTTGTGGCTAAGAGTTTACACTCCAGACGTCTAAGAGGCCATCACATCGAGGGTTAAGGTATAAGGGCAAATCCTTTCAAGCTCGAATAAGAAGTGAATAAGAAGCTGGAGCTTGAATAAGAAGTGAATAAGAAGCTGGCCGAATAAGAAGCCAACTTCAGCCTCGTACTGAGTGACTAGTTTGCTAGAGGTCAGCAAAGCAGTAACCACATACGCTGCCAGTTCTCAGAGCTTGCAAATGTTTTTATTACAGATATGGAGCAGCTTTGATAATAAGCAGATATACAGTAGATGTGTGGTTAGTAATCAACTAGCATCCCAGTATATAATATTCACATGCAAGGCTCCATTGTGACTCTCTAATCAAAGAGTGACTTGTATTAAAGCTGTTCCAGCCGCTATATTTACCCCAGCTGTAGTCTAAGCGTTGCCACGCTATATGTATTTTGCAGCCACATATTTGTAAATCTTTGGAACTGTGCAAAAGGAACAATTACATATTTTTTTTAATACTAGTATGACACAGCACCCCAGCTGTATGGAGACTGTGAGTCCAATGGAGATATTCAATTAGCCGTGGATTGCTGGAGCAATCCAATTAGCAGGAGTTATCCCGCGTGTGAATGCTCAGTGTTGGATAAAACCTCGTAATTCAGTGTAAAAATTGTAAAATTGTGGGTTTGTGTGGGAAAAACTCATCGATTCTGCAGTTTACATGGAATCAGTGGGTTTCCCTGCCTAAAATCCGATTTTAAGGCACAGGAAAAAGGCCATTTAATTGTATAGCATTTCCCAATCCCCGCTCCACATGGACTTCAGCCAGCATTTAGCCCACGGCTAACTGTTTACCCCCAGCTGGCAAACTACAAGCAGTCATGTTGCATTAGTTTATTTTAACAACTAAACACAAAGTATTATAAAAATCTGACGGCAAATGAGACTGATTTTATTGGAAATAATCACAACTTTGTTCTGTACAAATAGTATACACGAAATATGCAGCATCGCGGATCTTCCAGCCGGAATACATTTAGAAATACAAAAAGCAGATAATAGACAAATATAAAAGAACTCATTATGAAATAATACGGAACATATTTGTAGTTATAGAATGTGAGAGCATCACGCTGGTTTAAGACTCCCAGTTTCCTGCAAGTATCTGATCACATCTGGTACATTAATCCCTCTAAACTCTGGATGTGTAGCAGCAATATACTGGAAAATGCTGCGGAGCTGGGACGCATCCATATTTTTGATGCTGCTGAAGAAGATCTCTGTAGCGTCACTTTGTTTGGCCAGTTCCGCTTCCAGGCTGGAGCTGATGGCACACTGTGACACAGAAGGAACCGATTCATCTACAGTCTTTGGACTATAACCGAGGTGCTCTGGATCAGCCTGGCCTGTGGGTGCTGGATCCTGGTGACTGCTGGTGGGAGATTCCTGAACCCCCGTTGCGTTTGCTTGCTCTGGCTGGGATATCTTCAGCGCATTATTACAGTTCTGAAGGATCATTTTAACAAACGAGGCGTCCTCCTCATTCCGTATCTCAAAGTCTCTCATGTACGCAAAGAATTCATCATTGTGTGTAAATGGCGATTGATCCAGAAGTTTCCATTTCTCTCGCTCTGCTTCATATTGATCGCTGCTCTTGGGGCGATCATTTTCATTATGGACATATTTGGCCATTTTGGCCGGTGTTGGACCCTTGTCGGCAATTGCTAACGTTTTCATTTCTTTTCTCCCATACTGATAGTAAATCTGTGCTTCAGCAGAACGTATTGCTTTTATTCTATCATACTTTCCTACAATGTTATGCGTGTAGGAAGCTAATACTTCGGGATGGTGTGTTTGCAAATACCTCTCCACATGCCTCAAACCACATAAATGGTAGAACACGTCTTGTCTCCGCAATATCACAGGGCAGAGGTGACATAGGTACAGGTAGCTGCCCATCTGCACTTCCACAACGTGCTCCAGGCCCAGTATGGGCTTATCCTTCATACAGGTGTCCAGGTAGTGCTTCAAGTTCTTTAGCGGAACCATTGCAGGGTACATAATGTCCATCCGCGCTCTGTGCTTTCTCCCCATAACATGTTTATTAATGGAGAAGGCTGTAGGTACAATAACATCGCAATACATACACACATACATCTTCTCCCGTTTATCGTCCTCCTTTACTGTACTGAAGCCGCTGCTGCTGCTACTCCGGTAGTGTCTAGGATGCCTTCGCCGGAAGGACCTAGTGCACGTCAAACAATGGGCGGTATTGGGGGCGGAGTCGAAAAAAGAAGCGTCGCGCTGGCCGCGCTGACACTTCCGGTCGGGAGACGCAATTGGGTACCTACTAGATGCCTTCGCCGGAAGGACCTAGTGCACGTCAGGCAGTGGGCGGTGCTGGGGGCGGAGTCGATAGAAGCGTCGCGCGCGCGTACGCGGGAACTTTGAATAGCAGTGCAGTGCAGTCAGTGGCACAGGAGTCAGGACAGAAGGGTCGGGACAGTGCGGCCGCGGTATGGAAGCGCTCCGGCGCTGGTGTGTGTGAGCTGTATCCCAGGACAGGACTTGATTAGCACCTTGGTGCCGTCAGGCTGCTGGAGAGTGAGATGAATGTAATGACTGGCGGGTGGCAATTGGACCTATCCCAGGGTTATCTTATCGTGGCCGGGTGTTATGGATGGGAGCTGCTCGGTGTGCCCTGTGAGTGTGTTAAAGCCTCCCCCAATGCCTGAACTGAATGGGTTAATGACCCCCCCCCCCCAATCATGCCTGCACTGCGTGTGTTAATGACCCCCCTCCCTCATGCCCTCACCGAATGTGTTAATGGACCCCCTTCCCCCCTCACTGAGTGGGTTAATGGACCCCCCCTCACTGAGTGGGTTAATGGACCCCCCTCACTGAGTGGGTTAATGGACCCCCTTCCCCCCTCACTGAGTGGGTTAATGGACCCCCTTCCCCCCTCACTGAGTGGGTTAATGGACCCCCTTCCCCCCTCCTCATGCCGTCACTGAGTGGGTTAATGCCCCCCCTCATGTCCTCACTGGGTGGGTTAATGCCCCCCCCCCCCTCATGCCCTCACTGAGTGGGTTAATGGACACCCCCCCCCCCCCTCATGCCGTCACTGAGCGGGTTAATGGACCCCCCCCCCCCCCATATGCCGTCACTGAGCGGGTTAATGGACTCCCCCCCCCCCCCCCCCCTCATGCTGTCACTGAGTGGGTTAATGGACCCCCCCTCCCCTCATGCCCTCACTGAGTGGGTTAATGGACCCCCCCCTCCCCTCATGCCCTCACTGAGTGGGTTAATGGACCCCCCCCCCTCATGCCCTTACTGAGTGGGTTAATGGACCCCCCTTATGCCGTCACTGAGTGGGTTAATGGACCCCCCCTCATGCCGTCATTGAATGGGTTAATGGACCCCCCCCCCCTCATGCCGTCACTGAGTGGGATAATGGACCCCCTCATGCCCTCACTGAGTGGGATAATGGACCCACCCCCCTCATGCCCTCACTGAGTGGGTTAATGGACCCCCCCCCCCCCTCATGCCGTCACTGAGTGGGTTAATGGACCCCCCCCCCCCTCATGCCGTCACTGAGTGGGTTAATGGACCCCCCGTCATGCCGTCAATGAGTGGGTTAATGGACCCCCCCTCATGCCGTCACTGAGTGGGTTAATGGACCCCCCCTCATGCCGTCATTGAGTGGGTTAATGGACCCCCCCCCCCCCCCCCTCATGCCGTCACTGAGTGGGATAATGGACCCCCTCATGCCCTCACTGAGTGGGAAGGACCCCCCCCTCATGCCCTCACTGAGTGGGATAATGGACCCCCCCCCCCTCATGCCGTCACTGAGTGGGTTAATGGACCCCCCCTCATGCCGTCATTGTGGGTTAATGGACCCCCCCTCATGCCGTCATTGAGTGGGTTAATGGACCCCCCCTCATGCCGTCATTGAGTGGGTTAATGGACCCCCCCCCCTCATGCCGTCACTGAGTGGGATAATGGACCCCCTCATGCCCTCACTGAGTGGGATAATGGACCCACCCCCCTCATGCCGTCACTGAGTGGGTTATTGGACCCCCCCCCCCTCATGCCGTCACTGAGCGGGTTAATGGACTCCCCCCCCCCCCCCCCCCATATGCCGTCACTGAGTGGGTTAATGGACTCCCCCCCCCCCCCCCCCCCCAATATGCCGTCACTGAGTGGGTTAATGGACTCCCGCCTCATGCTGTCACTAAGTGGGTTAATGGACCCCCCACATGCTGTCACTGAGTGGGTTAATGGACCCCCCTCGTGCTGTCACTGAGTGGGTTAATGGACCCCCCTCATGCCGTCACGGAGTGGGATAATGGACCCCCCCCTCATGCCGTCACGGAGTGGGATAATGGACCCACCCCCCTCCTCATGCCGTCACTGAGTGGGTTAATGCCCCCCCTCATGTCCTCACTGAGTGGGTTAATGCCCCCCCCCCCCCCCCCCGCACCCCACCTCATGCCCGCACTGAGTGGGTTGATGACCCCCCCTCATGCCCTCACTGAGTGGGTTAATGGCCCCTCCCTCCCCGCCCCATCATGTCTGCACTGACTGGGTTAATGTGCTCCCTGCCCCCTCATGTCTGCGCTGAGTGTGTTAATGACACCCTATGCTGACACGGAGTGGGTTAGTACCACCCTTTATCAGCACAGGGAGAAAGAAGATGCCTAGCATGAGTTGTGTATACACTTCAACTCTGTTACTAGTATCGCCGGGGCCTATCATATTAGCCATAATGCCGGCAATTATTGTGGGTCACTCTTCTGGTGCCTCAGGAACCGGAATCATAATCACAATAACTCTGCCGGAGCCGCGATTACAAAAATATTGGGAGCTTATACCGTATACCTACTTCTACTTAGTTAAGGGCTCTGCTTCTTAGGCTACTGGACACCATTAACTCCAGAGGGTTCGATCACCTGGTTCGCCTAGCTGCTTGTTCCCGGAGCCGCGCCGTCACCCCCCTCACAGAAGCCAGAAGAAAGAAGCCGGGTGAGTATGTGAAGATCCAAAGGCATCAGACAGCAGAAGACTTCAGTAACGAGGTAGCAGCGCAGCGGTAGCGCTGCGCTCCATGCTCCCACACACTTCACCAACGGCACTTGCGGGTGCAGGGTGCTGGAGGGGGAGCGCCCTGGGCAGCATGTTACTGGGTCTTCTAAGGGCTGGCAGAAGGCATTTTCAGTGCCCGGGCACCGTTTTCCATACCGCCGCCAGCATTTCAAGTTTAAATTTTAGCACGGCTGAAGAGCTCCGGGAAGGGGCGGGGCTTAGCCACACAGCTCACCAGCGCCTTTTTCTCTCATCTACAGCTGCTGCATGAGACGCTGGCCCGGGACCTCCAAGCTCCAATTCAAGTAAAAGGGAGCAAATCGAGGGGGGGGGGGGGGGGGCACAGATATTTGGTGCATATATATTCTAATTAACAGCAGCGCTTTCCACATATATCGTTTGGTGGGTGCTGGGGTGTGAGATGGCATACTCACTCTGTGTTTTCTCTATCCGGGCTTCCTTGTGAGTCTGTCCCCTAGCTGAGGCAGTGTGGGTGTGTCTGTACTAAGTGTCGGCTACGTGCCCCCCCTTATGAAATAAATACTCTTTGTAAAAAGGCTTGGGAGTCGCCATTCAAGAGGTGGCAGATTCCCAAGAGAATTTTCATGGCGTATCCTTTCCCCTGTGATGACAGGGAAAAAATGGGAGTAGTCTCCGAATGTCAACAAGGCTCTATCCTGTTTGTCTAAGAAGGTGGCTCTTCCGTCCCCTGACACGGCAGCTCTCAAAGATCCGGCGGATCGCAAGCTGGAGATGTCTCTGATGGCCATTTTTGCTAATTCGGGTGCATTGCTCAGACCTGCTGTGGCATCGGTATGGGTGAGTAGTGCTATTGCTAAATGGGCTGATAATTTACCTTCTGATATGGATGCCCTTGATAAAGATAATGTTCTTTTGACTCTTGGTTATATCAAGGATGCTGCAGATTACCTGAAGGATGCGGTGAGGGATGTTGGTCTCTTGGGATCAAGAGCCAATGCCATGGCGGTCTCGGTCAGGAGGGCGCTGTGGATCCATCAATGGAATGCTTATGCTGACTCCAAGAAAGCTATGGAAGCTCTCCCCTTCAAAGGTAGTGTCTTGTTTGGTGACTGCTTGACTGACCTGGTGTCTACCGCGACTGCGGGTAAGTCATCTTTTCTTCCTTATGTTCCCACACAACAGAAAAAGGCACCCCATCAGCAGATGCAGTCCTTTCGTCCAAATAAATACAAGCGAGGGAAAGGCTTGTCTTTTCTCGCTTCAAAGGGTAGAGGACGGGGAAGAAAGTCTCCTGCAGTATCGGGTGCTCAGGACCAAAAGTCCTTCCCTGCCTTTACCAAGTCCACCGCATGACGCTGGGGCTCCCCTGGGGGAGGCCGGAACGGTGGGGGGCTGTCTGCGGATCTTCAGTCAGGTCTGGGTTCACTCAGGCCTGGATCCTTGGGTCCTAGAAATAGTGTCTCAGGGATATAGGCTGGAGTTCCAGGAGATGCCCCCTCGCCGCTTTTTCATTTTGGCTTTGTCAATGTCTCTTCCGGACAGGGAGGTCGTGAAGGCAGCAATACAAAAGTTGTCAACAGAGGGTCATTG
>NC_086447.1:916220916-916225916 GCF_028390025.1 Pseudophryne corroboree | reverse complement strand
AAGTAGTAATCAATATACTGAGATATTGGTTGACATAGGGAGCCCATGGAAGAAATAATTGGTCTACCCGGTGGTGCTGTTGTCGATTTGTGGATTTTTGGTAGAATGTACAGTAACGGAATTTTGGGAAATTCCTGAGTCAAGAATTCTACAGTTTGTATGTCAACCCAACCATTTAATAGACCCATCTGCACTATGTTATCGATTTCTCTTTTGTATTTGTCAGTTGGATCAAACAACAATTTCTTATAGCAGACTGAGTCTGACAGTTGTCTCATGACCTCTCTTATATAGTCATCCCTGTTCAAAATCACAATCCCGCCACCTTTATCAGCTGGTCTTATTATAATTTCTGTGTTCTCTCTCAGATTGTGTATGGCAACTTTTTCTTCATATGTGATATTTGAAAAACGCATTTTTGTATTATGCATAATGGGAATAATATCTCTTTTGACCAGCCTCATAAAGGTCTCAATCGAGGGATTATTAGAAGGTGGGTCAAAGGAGCTTGATTTCTTAAATGGTGTGTCAGTCGTGGAAGCAATATCAGCTGGATGTTTAGAAAAAAAGTCTTTAAGACGTAACTGGCGATGGAACTTATACAGTTCAACCTCACAGTCAAACGGTCTTTGTTTGTAAGTTTGTACAAATGATAGACCTTTGTTAAGTACTGATAGTTCTGAAGGTGTCGGTGTATAATCAGAAAGATTGAATACCACTATTTCTTGGTCTTGTTTGTCCCTTTTTGATAGCTTCCTCCTATTGCCCCCTCTCCTACAGGGTCTCTTCCCTTGTATTTGCTTCTTGTGGAAATTTTGTCCCCTAAAAAAGGACCCCTTCCTGATTGGTCAGAATCGCTATGGGAGGTATTAGACTCAATATCAGTAAAATGTATGTCCTGCCTTCTTCTATTTCCAGCACCACCTCTCCAGGGTCTCCTATTAGCCTGTCCAGTCAACCAGGGGTATACTCTAGATTCCCTGTAATCTTCCTTAACTTTCCTATATTTACTCTTCTTAAATGTCAGAAGGTCTGCTTTAAACGTTTTGACTGATTCCTCTAGTTTGGCTAACCACTCATTACTGGTATCAGATCTTAAAATTTCAATACCATTGGATTCACATAACACAATATCCTTCTTGACACTATCAATATCCTGATTAACTTGTTGTATAACAAGGATCATTAAGTCACGGCTACATTGGTTCAAAATTAAACACCACTGTTTGCAGAATTCCTTATTGGTCCGACCTAATGTAGGTTGGTTTTTGATGCGAAACCCCCTAGGGATAAGATTTTCTTTATGGTACTGGGAAAGTGTTAAGCCATGTAGCTCTAGTTCGACCAGTCTCTTCCTTAATTTTAGAAGGTCCAAATGTATTTCAGCTGGACTATCGACATCAAATGCAAGTTGATCAGTGTTAGTAAATAGAATTTTTGAAATATCTTTCTCAGTGAATCTTTTCGTGCCAATAAGTTCCCCAGCATCCAGATCCATAAGTAACAGACAAAAAAAACAAAAAAACGTAATAATTGATTTTTTAAAAAATCCTTAGATATGAAATAATGAAAAAACGTGGTGCTAGTTCCAATTCCAATGGTTATGGTATAATACACGTCTCATGAACTGCACACAATACTAAATTGAAGTCCGGGTGCCAGATCCACACAATCTGATAACACAGAAACCTCGTAAACACATACAGCACTGCTGAGTGTATAGAAGTGATCAGCACAACCAGTAGCAAAAACTGATTTTAATCCACAAATAAAAGTTTCCATCAAATGCTCAAGTGCACAAGTCAAATTGTATATAAAGAGCAGCAGCGTTTACAAGCATGTTACCGCTCCTGGAGACATTCCTCCGATACCCCTGACAGCCGTTTCGGTGTCTGCACACCTTTCTCAAAGGATGTATAGAGATAGTGGCAAAAACGAGCATTTAAATAGAACATTGTATAATGCCTCACCTGTGTGTAATGTGTAATCTCCAAACCTCCGTGGCACCACGTCCTCCCGTCACTCCCGCCATCTCTCCCCGTTGCGGCTCCGGCGCCTCCGTAGTGACGTCAGCAGCTGGAACCAACATTCAGGAAAAGACGCCGTAGGAGTTGATCAGGGTTCCCTGGTGCCGGAAGTGACAAAACCGGAAGTCAGAGTTACCATGACTCCCTGTATACAACAGCGCTATGAAAAGAATCATAATGCAATAATGATTCATCCTGTATACAATGGCACAATTTAAAGTATATAGGAATAGAGCCTCATGGTAATTAAATAATATGTTCACCACAATAGCCATATTAACAGGATATGCGAACGTGTTGTATAAAAAACACCTACATAAAACATGCAAAAATAAATTAAATAAAGAAGATAACGACATAAACACACACAATGGATCCAGAGTGTGGGGTTGATTACTGTATTAACATATACCAATGTCCATACCTGGGTCCAATAACTAGCCTAAGAAATATATGTCAGTTTTCTTAGGCTAGTTATTGGACCCAGGTATGGACATTGGTATATGTTAATACAGTAATCAACCCCATACTCTGGATCCATTGTGTGTGTTTATGTCGTTATCTTCTTTATTTAATTTATTTTTGCATGTTTTATGTAGGTGTTTTTTATACAACACGTTCGCATATCCTGTTAATATGGCTATTGTGGTGAACATATTATTTAATTACCATGAGGCTCTATTCCTATATACTTTAAATTGTGCCATTGTATACAGGATGAATCATTATTGCATTATGATTCTTTTCATAGCGCTGTTGTATACAGGGAGTCATGGTAACTCTGACTTCCGGTTTTGTCACTTCCGGCACCAGGGAACCCTGATCAACTCCTACGGCGTCTTTTCCTGAATGTTGGTTCCAGCTGCTGACGTCACTACGGAGGCGCCGGAGCCGCAACGGGGAGAGATGGCGGGAGTGACGGGAGGACGTGGTGCCACGGAGGTTTGGAGATTACACATTACACACAGGTGAGGCATTATACAATGTTCTATTTAAATGCTCGTTTTTGCCACTATCTCTATACATCCTTTGAGAAAGGTGTGCAGACACCGAAACGGCTGTCAGGGGTATCGGAGGAATGTCTCCAGGAGCGGTAACATGCTTGTAAACGCTGCTGCTCTTTATATACAATTTGACTTGTGCACTTGAGCATTTGATGGAAACTTTTATTTGTGGATTAAAATCAGTTTTTGCTACTGGTTGTGCTGATCACTTCTATACACTCAGCAGTGCTGTATGTGTTTACGAGGTTTCTGTGTTATCAGATTGTGTGGATCTGGCACCCGGACTTCAATTTAGTATTGTGTGCAGTTCATGAGACGTGTATTATACCATAACCATTGGAATTGGAACTAGCACCACGTTTTTTCATTATTTCATATCTAAGGATTTTTTAAAAAATCAATTATTACGTTTTTTTGTTTTTTTTGTCTGTTACTTATGGATCTGGATGCTGGGGAACTTATTGGCACGAAAAGATTCACTGAGAAAGATATTTCAAAAATTCTATTTACTAACACTGATCAACTTGCATTTGATGTCGATAGTCCAGCTGAAATACATTTGGACCTTCTAAAATTAAGGAAGAGACTGGTCGAACTAGAGCTACATGGCTTAACACTTTCCCAGTACCATAAAGAAAATCTTATCCCTAGGGGGTTTCGCATCAAAAACCAACCTACATTAGGTCGGACCAATAAGGAATTCTGCAAACAGTGGTGTTTAATTTTGAACCAATGTAGCCGTGACTTAATGATCCTTGTTATACAACAAGTTAATCAGGATATTGATAGTGTCAAGAAGGATATTGTGTTATGTGAATCCAATGGTATTGAAATTTTAAGATCTGATACCAGTAATGAGTGGTTAGCCAAACTAGAGGAATCAGTCAAAACGTTTAAAGCAGACCTTCTGACATTTAAGAAGAGTAAATATAGGAAAGTTAAGGAAGATTACAGGGAATCTAGAGTATACCCCTGGTTGACTGGACAGGCTAATAGGAGACCCTGGAGAGGTGGTGCTGGAAATAGAAGAAGGCAGGACATACATTTTACTGATATTGAGTCTAATACCTCCCATAGCGATTCTGACCAATCAGGAAGGGGTCCTTTTTTAGGGGACAAAATTTCCACAAGAAGCAAATACAAGGGAAGAGACCCTGTAGGAGAGGGGGCAATAGGAGGAAGCTATCAAAAAGGGACAAACAAGACCAAGAAATAGTGGTATTCAATCTTTCTGATTATACACCGACACCTTCAGAACTATCAGTACTTAACAAAGGTCTATCATTTGTACAAACTTACAAACAAAGACCGTTTGACTGTGAGGTTGAACTGTATAAGTTCCATCGCCAGTTACGTCTTAAAGACTTTTTTTCTAAACATCCAGCTGATATTGCTTCCACGACTGACACACCATTTAAGAAATCAAGCTCCTTTGACCCACCTTCTAATAATCCCTCGATTGAGACCTTTATGAGGCTGGTCAAAAGAGATATTATTCCCATTATGCATAATACAAAAATGCGTTTTTCAAATATCACATATGAAGAAAAAGTTGCCATACACAATCTGAGAGAGAACACAGAAATTATAATAAGACCAGCTGATAAAGGTGGCGGGATTGTGATTTTGAACAGGGATGACTATATAAGAGAGGTCATGAGACAACTGTCAGACTCAGTCTGCTATAAGAAATTGTTGTTTGATCCAACTGACAAATACAAAAGAGAAATCGATAACATAGTGCAGATGGGTCTATTAAATGGTTGGGTTGACATACAAACTGTAGAATTCTTGACTCAGGAATTTCCCAAAATTCCGTTACTGTACATTCTACCAAAAATCCACAAATCGACAACAGCACCACCGGGTAGACCAATTATTTCTTCCATGGGCTCCCTATGTCAACCAATATCTCAGTATATTGATTACTACTTGCAGCCAGTGGTTCAAAATACTCCTTACTGGTTGA
>NC_086447.1:916205916-916208416 GCF_028390025.1 Pseudophryne corroboree | reverse complement strand
CGGAGGAAAAAGCCAAGGAGTTATCCGAGCTTGTCAGGAACCTCCTAAAACCAGGAAAGGTGTCTGTACATCAATGCACAAGAGTCCTGGGAAAAATGGTGGCTTCTTACGAAGCGATTCCATTCGGCAGATTCCACGCAAGAATTTTCCAAAGGGATCTGTTGGACAAATGGTCAGGGTCGCATCTTCAGATGCACCTACGGATAACCCTGTCTCCAAGGACAAGGGTGTCTCTTCTGTGGTGGTTGCAGAGTGCTCATCTATTGGAGGGCCGCAGATTCGGCATACAGGATTGGATCCTGGTGACCACGGACGCCAGCCTGAGAGGCTGGGGAGCAGTCACACAAGGAAGAAACTTCCAGGGAGTATGGACGAGCCTGGAAACGTCTCTTCACATAAACATTCTGGAACTAAGAGCAATATACAATGCTCTAAACCAGGCAGAACCTCTGCTTCAGGGAAAACCGGTGTTGATCCAGTCGGACAACATCACGGCAGTCGCCCATGTGAACAGACAGGGCGGCACAAGAAGCAGGAGTGCAATGGCAGAAGCTGCAAGGATTCTTCGCTGGGCAGAGAATCATGTGATAGCACTGTCAGCAGTGTTCATCCCGGGAGTGGACAACTGGGAAGCAGACTTCCTCAGCAGACACGATCTTCACCCGGGAGAGTGGGGACTTCATCCAGAAGTCTTCCACATGCTGGTAACCCGTTGGGAAAGACCAATGGTGGACATGATGGCGTCTCGCCTCAACAAAAAACTGGACAGGTATTGCGCCAGGTCAAGAGATCCGCAGGCAATAGCTGTGGACGCGCTGGTAACGCCTTGGGTGTACCAGTCGGTGTATGTGTTTCCTCCTCTGCCTCTCATACCAAAAGTATTGAGAATTATACGGCAAAGAGGCGTAAGAACGATACTAGTGGTTCCGGATTGGCCAAGGAGGACTTGGTACCCGGAACTTCAAGAGATGATCACGGAAGATCCGTGGCCTCTACCTCTAAGGAGGGACTTGCTTCAGCAGGGTCCCTGTCTGTTTCAAGACTTACCGCGGCTGCGTTTGACGGCATGGCGGTTGAACGCCGGATCCTAAAGGAAAAAGGCATGCCGGAAGAAGTCATTCCTACTTTGATTAAAGCAAGGAAGGAAGTAACCGTGCAACATTATCACCGAATTTGGCGAAAATATGTTGCGTGGTGCGAAGATCGGAGTGCTCCGACGGAGGAATTTCAACTGGGTCGATTCCTACATTTCCTGCAATCAGGATTGTCAATGGGTCTCAAATTGGGATCTATTAAGGTTCAAATTTCGGCCCTGTCGATTTTCTTTCAAAAAGAATTGGCTTCAGTCCCTGAAGTCCAGACCTTTGTTAAGGGAGTGCTGCATATACAGCCTCCTGTGGTGCCTCCAGTGGCACCGTGGGATCTCAATGTGGTTTTGGACTTCCTAAAATCTCATTGGTTTGAACCACTAAAAAAGGTGGATTTGAAATATCTCACATGGAAAGTGACCATGCTTCTAGCCCTGGCTTCTGCCAGGAGAGTGTCAGAATTGGCAGCTTTATCTTACAAAAGCCCATATCTGATTTTCCATTCGGACAGGGCAGAACTGCGGACTCGTCCGCATTTTCTCCCTAAGGTGGTGTCAGCATTTCATCTGAACCAGCCTATTGTAGTGCCTGCGGCTACAAGTGACTTGGAGGACTCCAAGTTACTGGACGTTGTCAGAGCATTAAAAATATATATTGCAAGGACAGCTGGAGTCAGAAAATCTGACTCGTTGTTTATATTGTATGCACCCAACAAGATGGGTGCTCCTGCGTCTAAGCAGACGATTGCTCGTTGGATCTGTAGCACAATCCAACTTGCACATTCTGTGGCAGGCCTGCCACAGCCTAAATCTGTAAAGGCCCACTCCACAAGGAAGGTGGGCTCATCTTGGGCGGCTGCCCGAGGGGTCTCGGCATTACAACTTTGCCGAGCAGCTACGTGGTCAGGGGAGAACACGTTTGTAAAATTTTACAAATTTGATACTCTGGCTAAGGAGGACCTGGAGTTCTCTCATTCGGTGCTGCAGAGTCATCCGCACTCTCCCGCCCGTTTGGGAGCTTTGGTATAATCCCCATGGTCCTTTCAGGAACCCCAGCATCCACTAGGACGATAGAGAAAATAAGATTTTACTTACCGATAAATCTATTTCTCGGAGTCCGTAGTGGATGCTGGGCGCCCATCCCAAGTGCGGATTATCTGCATAAATTGTACATAGTTATTGTTAACTAATTCGGGTTATTGTTGAAGGAAGCCATCTTTCAGAGGCTCCGCTGTTATCATACTGTTAACTGGGTTTAGATCACAAGTTGTACGGTGTGATTGGTGTGGCTGGTATGAGTCTTACCCGGGATTCAAAATCCTCCCTTATTGTGTACGCTCGTCCGGGCACAGTACCTAACTGGAGTCTGGAGGAGGGTCATAGGGGGAGGAGCCAGTGCACACCACCTGATCG
>NC_086447.1:916178611-916183611 GCF_028390025.1 Pseudophryne corroboree | reverse complement strand
GCACACTTCACACGGCAGTCACTGAGGGTGCAGGGCGCTGGGGGGGGCGCCCTGGGCAGCAATGGAAACCTGTTATTTGGCAAAAAATACCTCACATATAGCCTCCGGGGGCTATATGGAGATATTTAACCCCTGCCAGAATCCGTTGAAGAGCGGGAGACGAGCCCGCCGAAAAAGGGGCGGGGCCTATCTCCTCAGCACACAGCACCATTTTCCCTCACAGAAAGGCTGGAGGGAAGGCTCCCAGGCTCTCCCCTGCACTGCACTACAGAAACAGGGTTAAAACAGAGAGGGGGGGCACTAATTTGGCGTTAGAAATATATATAAAGATGCTATAAGGGAAAACACTTATATAAGGTTGTCCCTATATAATTATAGCGTTTTTGGTGTGTGCTGGCAAACTCTCCCTCTGTCTCTCCAAAGGGCTAGTGGGTCCTGTCCTCTATCAGAGCATTCCCTGTGTGTGTGCTGTGTGTCGGTACGTGTGTCGACATGTATGAGGACGATGTTGGTGAGGAGGCGGAGCAATTGCCTGTAATGGTGATGTCACTCTCTAGGGAGTCGACACCGGAATGGATGGCTTATTTAGGGAATTACGTGATAATGTCAACACGCTGCAAGGTCGGTTGACGACATGAGACGGCCGACAAACAATTAGTACCGGTCCAGACGTCTCAAAAACACCGTCAGGGGTTTAAAACGCCCGTTTACCTTAGTCGGTCGACACGGACACTGAATCCAGTGTCGACGGTGAATAAACAAACGTATTCCTCATTAGGGCCACACGTTAAGGGCAATGAAGGAGGTGTTACATATTTCTGATACTACAAGTACCACAAAGATGGGTATTATGTGGGAGTGAAAAAACTACCGTAGTTTTTCCTGAATCAGATAAAATAAAATGAAGTGTGTGATGAGGCGTGGGTTTACCCCGATAGCAAATATTGGCGTTATACCTTTTCCCGCCAGAAGTTAGGGCGCGTTGGGAAACACCCCTTAGGGTGGATAAGGCGCTCACACGCTTATCATGTGGCGTTACCGCCTCCAGATACGGCCGCCCTCAGGGAGCCAGCTGATATGAAGCTGGAGTAATATCCTAAAAAGTATATACACACATACGGTGGTTATACTGCGACCAGCGATCGCCTCAGCCTGGAAATGCAGTGCTTGGTTGGCTTGGTCGGATTCCCTGACTGAAAATATTTTAGTGATATAGAGCATTTAATAGGATGCAGTCTATATATATATATATATATACGAGATGCACAGAGGGATGTTTGCACTCTGGCATCAAGATAAGTGCGTTGTCCATATCTGCCAGAAGATGTTATGGACACGACAGTGGTCAGGTGATGCAGATCCCATACGGCACATGAAAGTATGGTCGTATAAAGGAGAGGAGGTACTTGGGGTCGGTCCATCGGACCTGGGGGCCACGGCAACAGCTGGGAAATCCAACCTTTTTACCCCAAGTCACATCTCAGCAGAAAAAGACACTGTCTTTTCAGCCTCAATCCTTCCGTTCCCATAAGGGCATGCGGGCAAAAGGCCAGTCATATCTGCCCAGACATAGAGGAAAGGGAAGTAGACTGCAGAAGGCAGCCCCTTTCCAGGAACAGAAGCCCTCCACCGAGTCTGCCAAGTCCTCAGCAGGACGCTGGGGCCGTGCAAGCTGACTCAGGTGAGGTGGGGGGTCGTCTCAAGAGTCTCAGCGTGCAGTGGGGTCACTCGCAAGTTGACCCCTAGATCGTACAGAGTATTATCCCAGGGGTACAGTTTGGAGATTCGAGACATCTTTTCCTCGCAGGTTCCTGAAGTCTGCTTTACCAAAGGCTCCCTCCGACAGGGAGGCAGTATTGGAAAAAATTCACAAGCTGTATTTCCAGCAGGTGATAATCAAAGTACCCCTCCTACAATCAAGGAAAAGGGCATTAGTCTTCCACACTATATTGTGTTACTGAAGCCAGACGGCTTGGTGAGACATATTCTAAATCTGAAATCTTTGAACACTTACATACAAAGGTTCAAATCAAGATGGAGTCACTCAGAACAGTGATAGCGAACCGGAAAAAAGGGGACTATATGGTGTCCCTGGACATCAAGGATTACCTCCATGTCCAAATTTGCCCTTCTCAACAAGGGTACCTATGGTTCGTGGTACAGAACTGTCAATATCAGTTTCTGACGCTGCCGTTGAATTATCCACGGCACCCCGGGCCTTTACCAAGGTAATGGCCGAAAAGATGATTCTCTTCAAAGAAAAGGGCATCTTAATTATCCCTTACTTGGACGATATCCTGAAAAGGGAAAGGTCCAGAGAACAGTTGGAGGTCGGAATAGCACTATCTAAAGTAGTTCTACGACAGTACGAGTGGATTCTAAATATTCCAAAAATCGCAGCGTTTTTCCGACGATACGTCTGCTGTTCCTAGGAATGATTCTGGGCATAGTCCAGAAAAAGGTGTTTCTCCTGGAGGAGAAAGCCAGGGAGCTATCCGAACTAGTCTGAAACCTCCTAAAACCAGGCCAAGTATCAGTGCATCAATGCACAGGAGTCCTGGGAAAAATGGTGGCTTCTTACGAAGCAATTCCATTCGGCAGATCTCACGAAAAAAAATTTCAGGGGGATTTGCTGGACGAATGGTCCGGATCGCATCAGCAGATAATCCTGTCTCCAAGGACAAGGGTGTCTCTTCTGTGGGGGCTGCAGAGTGCTCATCTTCTAGAGGACAGCACATTCAGCATTCAGGACTGTGTTCTGGTGACCACGGATGCCAGCCTGAGAGGCTGGGAAGCAGTCACACAGGGAAGAAATTTCCAAGGAGTGTGGTCAAGTCTGGAGACTTTTCTCCACATGAATATACTGGAGCTAAGAGCAATTTACAATGCTCTGAGCCTAGGAAGACCTCTGCTTCAAAGTCAGTCGGTGCTGATCTGGTCGGACATCATCATGGCAGTCGCCCACGTAAACAGACGGGGCGGCACAAGAAGCAGGAGGGCAATGACAGCAAGAACTTTTCGCTGAGCGAAAAATCATGTGATAACACTGTCAGCAGTGTTCATTCCGGGAGTGGAAAACTGAATTTCCTCAGCAGGAATGAATTCCACTCGGAAAAGTGGGAACTTCATCTGGAAGTTTCCACATGATTGTAAACCGTTGGGAAGATGGCGTCCCACCTGAAGCGCCAGGTCAAGAGACCCTCAGGCAATAGCTGGGTCGCTCTGGTAACACCGTGGGTGTACCAGTCGGGTATGTGTTCCCTCCTCTGCCTCTCATACCCAGGGTATTGAGAATTATAGGAAGGAGAGGAGTAAGAATTATACTCGTGGCTCCGGTTTGGCCAAGAAGGACTTGGTAACCGGAACTTCAAGAGATAAGAAGGGTCTTGATTCAGCAAGAATCATGTCTGTTCCAAGACTTACCGCAGCTGCGTTGACGCAGGGGCGGGTGAACGCCGGATCCTAAGGGAAAGAGGCATTCCGGAAGAGGTCATCCCTACCCTGGTCAGAGCCAGGAAGGAGGTGACCGCACAACATTATCACAGTTTAGGTGAAAATATGTTCCATGGTGTGAGGCCAGGAAGGCTCCACGGAAGAATTTCAACTAGGTTAATTCCTATATTTCCTGCAAACAGGAGTGTCTATGGGCCTCAAATTGGGGTCCATTAAGGTTCAAATTTCGGCCTGTCGATTTTCTTCCAGAAAGAATTGGCTTCAGTTCCTGAAGTCCAGAAGTTTGTCAAGGGAGTACTGCATATACAACCCCTTTTGATGTCTCCAGTGGCACTGGGGGATCTCAACGTAGTTTTGGGGATTCCAAAAATCACATTGGTTTAAACCACTCAAATCTGTGGATTTGATATATCTCACATGGAAAGTGAACATGCGGGTGGTCCTGGCCTCGGCCAGGCGAGTGTCAAAATTGGCGGCTTTGTCTCACAAAGCCATATCTGATTGTCCATTCGGACAGAGCAAAGCTGCGGACTCGTCCCCAGTTTATCCCTAAGGTGGTGTCAGCGTTTCACCTGAACCAGCTTATTGTGGTACCTGCGGCTACTAGGGACTTGGAGGACTCCAAGTTGCTGGATGTTGTCAGGGCCCTGAAAATATAGTTTTCCAGGTCGGCTGGAGTCAGGAAATCTGACTTGCTGTTTTATCCTGTATGCACCCAACAAGCTGGGTGCCCCTGCTTCTAAGCAGACTATTGCTCGTTGGATTTGTAGTACAATTCAGCTTGCACATTCTGTGGCAGGCTTGCCACAGCCAAAAATATGTAAATGCCCATTCCACAAGGAAGGTGGGATCATCTTGGGCGGCTGCCCGAGGGGTCTCGGCTTTACAACTTTGCCGAGCGGCTACGTGGTCGGGGGAGAACACGTTTGTAAAATCCTACAAATTTGATACCCTGGCTAAGGAGGACCTGGAGTTCTCTCATTCGGTGCTGCAGAGTCATCCGCACTCTCTCGCCCGTTTGGGAGCTTTGGTATAATCCCCATGGTCCTTTCAGGAACCCCAGCATCCACTAGGACGATAGAGAAAATAAGAATTTACTTACCGATAATTCTATTTCTCGGAGTCCGTAGTGGATGCTGGGCGCCCATCCCAAGTGCGGATTATCTGCAATACTTGTACATAGTTATTGTTAACTAAATCAGGTTATTGTTGTAGTGAGCCATCTTTCAGAGGCTCCTCTGTTCTCATACTGTTAACTGGGTTCAGATCACAGGTTGTACAGTGTGATTGGTGTGGCTGGTATGAGTCTTACCCGGGATTCAAAATCCTTCCTTATTATGTACGCTCGTCCGGGCACAGTATCCTAACTGAGGCTTGGAGGAGGGTCATAGGGGGAGGAGCCAGTGCACACCACCTGATCCTAAAGCTTAACTTTTGTGCCCTGTCTCCTGCGGAGCCGCTATTCCCCCATGGTCCTTTCAGGAACCCCAGCATCCACTACGGACTCCGAGAAATAGAATTATCGGTAAGTAAATTCTTATTATGTG
>NC_086447.1:916166111-916173611 GCF_028390025.1 Pseudophryne corroboree | reverse complement strand
TGTCGTCGGAACAACTGCGGTTTTGGAATATTTAGAATCCACCCGTGCTGTCGTAGAACTACTTGAGATAGTGCTACTCCGACCTCCCACTGTTCTCTGGACCTTGTTCTTATCAGGAGGTCGTCCATTTTCTTTGAAGACGAATCCTCATTTCGGTCATTACCTTGGTAAGGACCCGGGGTGCCTTGGACAATCCAACGGCATCGTCTGAAACTGATAGTGACAGTTCTGTACCACGAACCTGAGGTACCCTTGGTGAGAAAAGCAAATTTTGGGACATGGAGGTAAGCCTCCCTGATGTCCCGGGACACCATATAGTCCCCTTGTTCCCGGTTCGCTATCACTGCTCTGAGTGACTCCATCTGGATTTGAACCCTTGTAAGTGTTCAAATTTTTCAGATTTAGAATCGGTCTCACCTAGCCGCCTGGCTTCAGTACCACCATATAGTGTGGAATAATACCCCTTTCCTTGTTGTAGGAGGGGTAATTTTATTATCACCTGCTGGGAATACAGCTTGTGAATTGTTTTCAATACTGCCTCCCTGTCGGAGGGAGACATTGGTACAGCAGACTACAGGAACCTGCGAGGGGGGAAACGTCTCGACATTCCAATCTGTACCCCTTGGATACTACTTGTAGGATCCAGGGGTCCTGTACGGTCCCAGCGTCATGCTGAGAACTTGGTAGAAGCGGTGGAGGGCTTCTGTTCCTGGGAATGGGCTGCCTGCTGCAGTCTTCTTCCCTTTCCTCTATCCCTGGGCAGATATGACTCTTATAGGGACGAAAAGACTGAGGCTGAAAAGACGGTGTCTTTTTCTGCAGAGATGTGACTTAGGGTAAAAAACGGTGGATTTTCCAGCAGTTGCCGTGGCCACCAGGTCCCATGGACCGACCCCAAATAACTCCTCCCCTTTATACGGCAATACATCTTTGTGCCGTTTGGAATCTGCATCACCTGACCACTGTCGTGTCCATAAACATCTTCTTGCAGATATGGACATCGCATTTACTCTTGATGCCAGAGTGCAAATATCCCTCTGCGCATCTCGCATATATAGAAATGCATCCTTTAAATGCTCTATAGTCAATAAAATACTGTCCCTGTCAAGGGTATCAATATTTTTAGTCAGGGAATCCGACCAAGCCACCTCAGCTCTGCACATCCAGGCTGAGGCGATCGCTGGTCACAGTATAACACCAGCATGTGTGTGTATACTTTTTAGGATATTTTTCAGCCTCATATCAGCTGGCTCCTTAAGTACGGCCCTATCTGTAGATGGTACCGCCACTTGTTCTGATAAGCGTGTGAGCGCCTTATCCACCCTGAGGGGTGTTTCCCAACGCGCCTTAACTTCTGGCGGGAAAGGGTATACCGCCAATAATTTTCTATCGGGGGAAACCCACGCATCATCACACACTTCATTTAATTTATCTGATTCAGGAAAAACTACAGGTAGTTTTTTCACCTCACACATAATACCCTTTTTTGTGGTACTTGGAGTATCAGAAATATGTAACACCTCCTTCATTGCCCTTAACGTGTGGCCCTAAAGGAAAATACGTTTGTTTCTTCACCGTCGACACTGAAATCAGTATCCGTGTCTGGGTCTGTGTCGACCGACTGAGGTAAATGGGCATTTTACAGCCCCTGACGGTGTTTGAGACGCCTGGACAGATACTAATTTGTTCGCCGGCCCTCTCATGTCGTCAACCGGCTTGCAGCGTGTTGACATTATCACGTAATTCCATAAATAAGCCATCCATTCCAGTGTCGACTCCCTAGAGAGTGACATCACCATAACAGGCAATTTGCTCCGCCTCCTCACCAACATTTTCCTCATACATGTCGACACACACGTACCGACATACAGCACACACATAGGGAATGCTCTGATAGAGGACAGGACCCACTAGCCCTTTGGGGAGACAGAGGGAGAGTTTGCCAGCACACACCAAAACGCTATAATTATCCAGGGACAACCTTTATATAAGTGTTCCTCCCTTATAGCATTTTAATATATGTACATATCGCCAAATCAGTGCCCCCCCTCTCTGTTTTAACCCTGTTTCTGTAGTGCAGTGCAGGGGAGAGCATGGGAGCCTTCCCACCAGCATTTCTGTGAGGGAAAATGGCACTGTGTGCTGAGGAGAATAGGCCCCGCCCCCTTTTCGGCGGGCTTCTTCTCCGGAGTTTGTGATATCTGGCAGGGGTTAAATACATCCATATAGCCTCAAGGGCTATATGTGATGTATTTTTCGCCATACAGGTATTATACATTGCTGCCCAGGGCGCCCCCCCCCCGCGCCCTGCACCCTCCGTGACCGCTGTGAGAAGTGTGCTGACAACAATGGCGCACAGCTGCAGTGCTGTGCGCTACCTGATGAAGACTGAAAGTCTTCTGCCGCCTGGTTCCGGACCTCTTCAATCTTCAGCATCTGCAAGGGGGGTCGGCGGCGCGGCTCCGGGACGAACCCCAGGGCGAGCCCTGTGTTCCGACTCCCTCTGGAGCTATGTCCAGTAGCCTAAGAATCCAATCCATCCTGCACGCAGGTGAGTTGAAAATCTCTCCCCTAAGTCCCTCGATGCAGTGAGCCTGTTGCCAGCAGGACTCACTGAAAATAAAGAACCTAAAAACTTTTTCTAAGCAACTCTTTAAGAGAGCCACCTAGATTGCACCCTGCTCGGACGGGCACAAAAACCTAACTGAGGCTTGGAGGAGGGTCATAGGGGGAGGAGCCAGTACACACCATGTGATCCTAAAAGCTTGCTTTTGTGCCCTGTCTCCTGCGGAGCCGCTTTCCCCCTGGTCCTGACGGAGTCCCCAGCATCCACTAGGACGGTAGAGAAATATATATATATATATATGTGTGTGTGTATATATATATATATATATATATATGTGTGTGTGTGTGTGTGTGTGTGTGTGTGTGTGTGTGTGTGTGTGTATATATATATATATATATATATATATATATATATTTCTCCATCGTCCTAGTGGATGCTGGGGTTCCTGAAAGGACCATGGGGAATAGCGGCTCCGCAGGAGACAGGGCACAAAAGTAAAGCTTTCCGATCAGGTGGTGTGCACTGGCTCCTCCCCCTATGACCCTCCTCCAAGCTTCAGTTAGATTTTTGTGCCCGGCCGAGAAGGGTGCAATCTAGGTGGCTCTCCTAAAGAGCTGCTTAGAAAAGTTTAGCTTAGGTTTTTTATTTTACAGTGAGTCCTGCTGGCAACAGGATCACTGCAACGAGGGACTTAGGGGAGAAGAAGTGAACTCACCTGCGTGCAGGATGGATTGGCTTCTTGGCTACTGGACTTCAGCTCCAGAGGGACGATCACAGGTACAGCCTGGATGGTCACCGGAGCCTTGCCGCCGGCCCCCTTGCAGATGCTGAAATAAGAAGAGGTCCAGAATCGGCGGCAGAAGACTCCTCAGTCTTCTAAAGGTAGCGCACAGCACTGCAGCTGTGCGCCATTTTCCTCTCGGCACACTTCACACGGCAGTCACTGAGGGTGCAGGGCGCTGGGAGGGGGGCGCCCTGGGAGGCAAATGAAAACCTATTTTGGCTAAAAATACCTCACATATAGCCTCCGGAGGCTATATGGAGATATTTAACCCCTGCCAGAATCCACTAAAGAGCGGGAGACGAGCCCGCCGAAAAAGGGGCGGTGCCTATCTCCTCAGCACACAGCGCCATTTTCCTTACACAGCTCCGCTGGTCAGGACGGCTCCCAGGTCTCTCCCCTGCACTGCACTACAGAAACAGGGTAAAACAGAGAGGGGGGGCAAAATAGTGGCAAAAATTATATTATAAAAGCAGCTATACAGGGAGCACTTATTATAAGGCTATCCCTGTCACATATAGCGCTTTTGGTGTGTGCTGGCAAACTCTCCCTCTGTCTCCCCAAAGGGCTAGTGGGGTCCTGTCTTCGTTAAGAGCATTCCCTGTGTGTCTGCTGTGTGTCGGTACGTGTGTGTCGACATGTATGAGGACGATATTGGTGTGGAGGCGGAGCAATTGCCAAATATGGGGATGTCACCTCCTAGGGGGTCGACACCAGAATGGATGCCTTTATTTATGGAATTACGGGATAGTGTCAACACGCTAAAGCAGTCGTTTGACGACATGAGACGGCCGGACAATCAATTAGTGCCTGTCCAGGCGCCTCAAACACCGTCAGGGGCTGTAAAACGCCCTTTGCCTCAGTCGGTCGACACAGACCCAGACCCAGACACAGGCACTGATTCCAGTGGCGACGGTGACGAATCAACCGTATTTTCCAGTAGGGCCACACGTTATATGATTTTGGCAATGAAGGAGGCGTTACATTTAGCTGATACTACAGGTACCACTAAACAGGGTATTATGTGGGGTGTGAAAAAACTACCTATAGTTTTTCCTGAATCAGAAGAATTAAATGACGTGTGTGATGAAGCGTGGGTTGCCCCCGATAAAAAGATGCTAATTTCAAAGAAGTTATTGGCTTTATACCCTTTCCCGCCAGAGGTTAGGGCGCGCTGGGAAACACCTCCTAGGGTGGACAAGGCGCTCACACGCTTATCTAAACAAGTGGCGTTACCCTCTCCTGAGACGGCCGCACTTAAAGATCCAGCAGATAGGAGGATGGAAAATATCCAAAAAAGTATATACACACATACAGGTGTTATACTACGACCAGCTATAGCGACAGCCTGGATGTGCAGTGCTGGAGTAGCTTGGTCAGAGTCCCTGATTGAAAATATTGATACCCTGGATAGGGACAATGTTTTACTGTCTTTAGAGCAAATAAAGGATGCATTTCTTTATATGCGTGATGCACAGAGGGATATCTGCACACTGGCATCACGGGTAAGTGCTATGTCCATTTCGGCCAGAAGAAGTTTATGGACGCGACAGTGGTCAGGCGATGCGGACTCAAAACGGCATATGGAAGTTTTGCCGTATAAAGGGGAGGAGTTATTTGGAGTCGGTCTATCAGATTTGGTGGCCACGGCTACAGCCGGGAAATCCACCTTTTTACCTCAAGTCACTCCCCAACAGAAAAAGACACCGACTTTTCAACCGCAGCCCTTTCGTTCCTTTAAAAACAAGAGAGCAAAGGGATATTCATATCTGCCACGAGGCAGAGGAAGGGGGAAGAGACAGCAACAGGCAGCTCCTTCCCAGGAACAGAAGCCCTCCCCCGCTTCTACAAAAGCCTCAGCATGACGCTGGGGCTTCTCAAGCGGACTCGGGGGCGGTGGGCGGTCGTCTCAAGAATTTCAGCGCGCAGTGGGCTCACTCGCAGGTAGATCCCTGGATCCTGCAGATAATATCTCAGGGGTACAGGTTGGAACTAGAGACAGATCCACCTCGCCGTTTCCTGAAGTCTGCTTTACCAACGTCCCCCTCCGAAAGGAAGACGGTCTTGGAAGCCATTCACAAGCTGTACTCTCAGCAGGTGATAGTCAAGGTACCTCTTCTACAACAAGGAAAGGGGTATTATTCCACTCTATTTGTGGTACCGAAGCCGGATGGCTCGGTAAGACCTATTCTAAATCTGAAGTCCTTGAACCTGTACATAAAGAAGTTCAAGTTCAAGATGGAGTCACTCAGAGCAGTGATAGCGAACCTGGAAGAAGGGGACTTTATGGTATCCTTGGACATCAAGGATGCGTACCTCCACGTTCCAATTTACCCCTCACACCAGGGGTACCTCAGGTTCGTCGTACAAAACTGTCACTATCAGTTTCAGACGCTGCCGTTCGGATTGTCCACGGCACCTCGGGTCTTTACAAAGGTAATGGCCGAGATGATGATTCTTCTTCGAAGAAAAGGCGTATTAATTATCCCATACTTGGACGATCTCCTAATAAGGGCAAGGTCCAGAGAACAGCTAGAGATGGGATTAGCACTGTCTCAAGAAGTGCTAAAACAGCACGGGTGGATTCTGAATATTCCAAAATCCCAGTTAATGCCGACAACTCGTCTGCTGTTCCTAGGGATGATTCTGGACACGGTTCAGAAAAAGGTTTTTCTCCCGGAGGAAAAAGCCAAGGAGTTATCCGAGCTTGTCAGGAACCTCCTAAAACCAGGAAAGGTGTCTGTACATCAATGCACAAGAGTCCTGGGAAAAATGGTGGCTTCTTACGAAGCAATTCCATTCGGCAGATTCCACGCAAGAATTTTCCAGAGGGATCTGTTGGACAAATGGTCAGGGTCGCATCTTCAGATGCACCAGCGGATAACCCTGTCTCCAAGGACAAGGGTATCTCTTCTGTGGTGGTTGCAGAGTGCTCATCTATTGGAGGGCCGCAGATTCGGCATACAGGACTGTGTTCTGGTGACCACGGATGCCAGCCTGAGAGGCTGGGGAGCAGTCACACAAGGAAGAAACTTCCAGGGAGTGTGGACGAGCCTGGAAACGTCTCTTCACATAAACATTCTGGAACTAAGAGCAATTTACAATGCTCTAAGCCAGGCAGAACCTCTGCTTCAGGGAAAACCGGTGTTGATCCAGTCGGACAACATCACGGCAGTCGCCCATGTGAACAGACAGGGCGGCACAAGAAGCAGGAGGGCAATGGCAGAAGCTGCAAGGATTCTTCGCTGGGCAGAGAATCATGTGATAGCACTGTCAGCAGTGTTCATCCCGGGAGTGGACAACTGGGAAGCAGACTTCCTCAGCAGGCACGACCTTCACCCGGGAGAGTGGGGACTTCATCCAGAAGTCTTCCACATGCTAGTAAACCGTTGGGAAAGACCAATGGTGGACATGATGGCGTCTCGCCTCAACAAAAAACTGGACAGGTATTGCGCCAGGTCAAGAGATCCGCAGGCAATAGCTGTGGACGCGCTGGTAACGCCTTGGGTGTACCAGTCGGTGTATGTGTTTCCTCCTCTGCCTCTCATACCAAAAGTATTGAGAATTATACGGCAAAGAGGCGTAAGAACGATACTAGTGGTTCCGGATTGGCCAAGAAGGACTTGGTACCCGGAACTTCAAGAGATGATCACGGAAGATCCGTGGCCTCTACCTCTAAGGAGGGACTTGCTTCAGCAGGGTCCCTGTCTGTTTCAAGACTTACCGCGGCTGCATTTGACGGCATGGCGGTTGAACGCCGGATCCTAAAGGAAAAAGGCATGCCGGAAGAAGTCATTCCTACTTTGATTAAAGCAAGGAAGGAAGTAACCGTGCAACATTATCACCGCATTTGGCGAAAATATGTTGCGTGGTGCGAGGATCGGAGTGCTCCGACGGAGGAATTTCAACTGGGTCGATTCCTACATTTCCTGCAATCAGGATTGTCTATGGGTCTCAAATTGGGATCTATTAAGGTTCAAATTTCGGCCCTGTCGATTTTTCTTTCAAAAAGAATTGGCTTCAGTTCCTGAAGTCCAGACTTTTGTTAAGGGAGTGCTGCATATACAGCCTCCTGTGGTGCCTCCAGTGGCACCGTGGGATCTCAATGTGGTTTTGGACTTTCTAAAATCTCATTGGTTTGAACCACTAAAAA
>NC_086447.1:915996111-916158611 GCF_028390025.1 Pseudophryne corroboree | reverse complement strand
TAAGTGTTTTTTATAAAGTTCCAGGGGGATTCCATCAAGACCCAGGGTCTTCCCTCCAGGAAATGAATTAATCGCAAATTCCACCTCAGTCAGCGTCAAGGGGGAGTCCAGGAAAGTTACAGCATCCTGGGTCAGTGTGGGTAGCGGAATATTAGCTAGATACGCCTATATTTCCGTCTCAGAGTGGGTAAGCCTAGAGCTATACAGTCGTCTATAATAATCTACAAAGTCCCCCACAATATCGGGTGTGTGAAAATGCGTAATATTGTCATTGGTGCAGATTGCAGGCACCGTATTGGAGGTCCTGTCCGCGCTCGCCAGCACCGCCATGAAGATGCCAGGCCTATCCCCCATCACATAATGTGTGTTGAGCATAGAGTAGGCGGTATTTAGCCTTCTCGGCCAAACACTCACGCCAGTCAGCCTGCGCCAGCGCCACCTCTCCCTCGTAGTGTCCAAACCATCAACCATATATTGCAGCTCCAGCCTCCTACATCCCACCTCAAGGTCACGCTCGCCCCTGGTATAGCCAGACTTCAAAACAGCCACTCTCTTAATCAGGGTGCCACGGACATGCGCCTTGAAGGCATCCCACAGAATTGAGTCAGACACCGAACCTTGATTCTCCCGCAAAAAGGCCTCCCACATCTCCTCCAGCTCCGCTCCAGTGCCCATCTGAGTCAGCCAAAAGGGATTGAACCTCCAAAACCGTGCCCCCCTAACATCTCCCATATCTAGACTAAGGATTACCGGGGAGTGATCTGATATGCCCCTAGTAGCGTACTGAATGTCAACCACCCGCGGCAGCAGGCCTTTAGAGGTGAGGGCCAGATCTATCCTAGAAAAGGATGAGTAGGTAGGAGAAAAGCATGTATACTGTCGTGTATCAGGATGGCGAACCCTCCATGCATCGACCAGTCCCAGACTGTCCACCAGTATCGCAAATTCCCTCCCCCGCACCACAGGAGCATTAGGGGACCGTCTAGCCCGATCTAGAGCATGGTCGAGGACATTGTTAAAGTCCCCAAGGCAAACTATAGCAACATTTGGATACATAGTGATAAACTCAGCTGCCTTTCTGAGAACCTCTGGAGAATAGGGGGGCGGTATATAAACAGCCATGATAAGTACAGACATAGCATAGACTTGACATTTTAAAAAGACATATCTGCCCCACTGGTCCAGTTGGACCCGGTCAAGGACAAACGGGACCGACCTTCGAACCAAAATGGACACACCCCGGGAATGTGACATATGGGTGGAGTGGTATGCCCATCCCACCCACGGTTTCTTGAGAGCTAGGATCTTTGCCCCCACTAGGTGGGTCTCCATGAGACAAATAATATCTGGGGCATACTGTTTAACATGCCGAAGCACTAGTGAACGTTTGACCTTATCGTTCAGCCCCCGGACATTCCAGGATAGATGTTTAAGTTGATTAGAGGCCATAAGTCAAGACATGGTAAACGATATGGTCGGTCCCGCGTATCCCCGCCAGGCCCTCAACATCCAAACCCACTGTAGCAGTAGTAGTCAATGAACTCATAGTGTCTGCATCACATACAAGTAAAAAAAGAAAACAAACAACAAAATACAATTCCCCCCATTCTGTCCCCCCACCCTGTATACCCTCCCAAACTGAGGCATACCTTCCCCCCCGATAACCCGTTCCCCTTCAAAGAGGAGAAAAGAAAACAAAAACAAACTAACCTAACATTAAAGGGCAATGAGTAAAATGACCCAAAGACAAAAAGCGTAGGTCCCCCTCCCTTAGCTAGGAAAGGTGAGGAGATCCCACCCCGAGCCTTAACCAGAAACATCAACGAAAGCAGAAAACAAACATTGGCAGGAGCGATGCAGTATCAACTGATTAACGTACTGCAGCATGAATATCAGTAGAAAATACCAGCTTAAGCATATCCATATACATCAGACATTAGGGATCAGGAGCGAGCGCCCGTCTGGCCGGCTCCCGATGGCTCTGCAGCTGCCCGGAGCCTTCCCCTATCAGCCAGGTTAATTTTGGGCTCGGGGGGTCCACTCAGGATGTGTCTTCGGATGTTCAGGAGTGGAGAGTACTCGCGCCGAGCTGCTACTCCATGTCCCGCTAGGCCACGCCCCCCACTTCCGTGCATTTTAATACAGCAAATGATCAAATCCGAACTGCTTATGCACCACAGTGGACGGATACAATGGGCATCGTCTATCAGCGACAGGATGTTGCGAAGAATCCAGTTGCACATGCGTTTGCAAGGAAGAAGCAATTTGTGGGTGGCAACTGAAAGTTTTCAAGTAGTGTACGGAAAAACTAAGATGTGTCCAAGCGTTTTTTTTAGGGAGGGTGTCTGACGTCTACTCTGGTCCCGATCAGCAGGATTCAATAGCACTGGCTAAGTAATGGTGCCCATACACCTTTGAGATATGGCATACAATCCTTTGATTTCTCATACGTCCTAGAGGATGCTGGGCCCCACTTCAGTACCATGGGGTATAGACTTCCGCAGGAGCCATGGGCACGTTAAGACTTTTCAAGGGTGTGAATTGGCTTCTCCAGACCTGAGTTTAGAAAATGTGCCCTGGCAGACTGGATGCACTCCAGAGGAGCTATACTGAGTTTTTCTGAAATACTTTGTTTTTTATTTTCAGGGAGGCCTGCTTCTACCAAATCTGCAGCATGACGTTGGGGCTTCCTTGTGGGAGTCCGCTCGGGTGGGAGCACGCCTGAAACTTTTCAGACAGATCTGGGTTCAGTCTGGCCTGGACCCATGGATACAAACTGGAGTTTCAAGACATGCGTGCCCCCCCATGCCGCATTATTATTTTTTTCATATCAACATTGCCAGCTTATCTCCCGGACAGAGAAGTAGTAACAGCTGCAATTCAAAAATTATGTCGGGATCAAGTCATTGTCCTGGTGCCCTTGTCACAACAGGGAGAAGGTTTTTTTTCAAACCTCTTCGTAGTTCCGAAGCCAGACGGCTCGGTCAGACCAATTTTAAATCTGAAACCTCTGAATCTCTACCTGAAAAGGTTCAAGTTCAAGATGCAATCTCTGAGGGCAGTGATTTCCAGCCTGGACGAAGGTGACTTCATGGTGTCGGTGAACATAAAAGATGCCTACTTACATGTTCCCATTTATCCTCCTCATCAAGCTTATCGGACGTTGCCATTCGGACTCTCCAAGGCACCGAGGGTATTCACCAAGGTGATGGCAGAGATGATGGTCCTCCTTCGACAGCAAGTAGTCAATATAATCCCTTACCTGGTCGATCTCCTTATAAAAGTGAGATCCAGGGAACGGTTGGTGCAGAACATTTCACTCTCCCTGTCCATACTCCAACAACACGGTTGGATCATGAATTTTACGAAGTCGCAGTTGGAACCGATGACAAGATTGTCCTTTCTGGGGATGGACACAGAAGTACAGGGGGTATTTCTTCCAGTAGAAAAGGCTCTGGAAATCCAGAGAATGGTCAAACCAATTTTGAAACAAACAAGAGTGCCGATACATCAATGCATTCGGTTGTTGGGAAAGATGGTAGCGGCCTACAAGTCCATACAGTTTGGTCGATTCCATGCCAGAGTTTTCCAGTGGAACCTGTTGGACAAGTGGTCCGGATCCCACCTACACATGCACCAGAAGATAATCCTGTCCTCCAAAACCAGGCTTTCACTCCTGTGGTGGCTGCACAGTTCTGACCTGTTAGAGGGACGCAGGTTCGGGATTCAGGACTGGGTCCTAGTAACCACGGATGCAAGTCTCCTAGGCTGGGGAGCAGTTATACAGAGAAGAAGCTTCCAAGGAAAATGGTCGGGTCAGGAAACCTATCTTCACATAAACGTTCAGGAATTGAGAGCCATTTACAACGGCCTTCTACAAGCGGTGCATCTTTAAGATCAACCCATGCAGATCAAGTCGGACAATGTAACAGCAGTTGCATACATAAACCGCCATGGCGGGATGAAAAGCAGAGCAGCGATGGCAGAGGTGACAAAGATCCTCCTCTGGGCAGAAAGACATGCAAGAGCTCTGTCGGCAATTTTCATTCCGGGAGTGGACAACTGGGAAGCAGACTTCCTCAGCAGACACTATCTCCATCCAGGAGAGGTGACAAGTCTTTTGTGAGTTCCTCAAATAGACATGATGGCATCTCATCTCAACAAGAAGCTTCAGAGATATTGTCCTAGGTTGAGAGATCCTCAAGCAATAGCGGTGGATGCGCTAGTGACCCAATGGGTATTCCGGGCAGTGTATGTCTTCCCTCCACTTCCGCTGATTCCAAAAGTTCTCTGAATCATAAGAACAAGGATTCAAGCAATCTTCATTGCCCCAGACTGGCCAAGGAGGGCTTGGTACCCAGATCTTGAGCAGTTGCTCATAGAAGATCCTCTTCCTCTTTGCGAGGACCTGCTGCAGCAGGGGCCGTGCGTGTATCAGAACTTACCGCGGCTATGTTTGACGACACTGCTGAGTGCCGGTTCCTAGCCCGAAAGGGTATGCCGAATATAGTGATTCCCACTCTTATTCAGGCCATGAAAGGAGTAACCTCAAAACATTACCACCATATTTGGAGTAAATGTGACTTGGTGTGAATCTGAAGAGTTTCACTTGGGACATTTTTCTCCATTTTCTGCAGACTGGTGTGGAGGCGGGCCTCCGATTGGAAGAACACTGACAAGGCCGAAATCTGGACCTTGATTGACCCCAAAGACAATTGGCTTCTCTTCCAGAGGTTCAGACCTTTGTGAAAGAGGTTCACATCCAGCCTCCAGTGGCACCATGGGACCTTAATGTGGTGTTGCAGTTCCTTCAATCGAACTGGTTTGAGCCTCTACGAGAGAGAGTTGAAGTTTCTCACTTGGAAAGTGGTGATGCTTTTAGCATTGGCATCCGCACGGCGGTTGTCTGAGTTGGGGGCCTTGTCTCACAAGAGCCCTTACCTAATCTTCCATGAAGATAGGGCAGAGTTGAGAACTCGTCAACATTTTCTTTCAAAGGTGGTCTCCTCTTTCCACATAAACCAGCCTGTTGTGATGCCAGTAGTTACTGACACATTCACTGAATCAGTCTCTAGATGTGGTTAGAGCTTTGAAGATTTATGTCGCTATAACAGCTCTAATTCGGAAAACAGAGTCTTTGTTTGTCCTGTATGCTCCCAACAAGATTGGGTGTCCTGCTTCTAAGCAGACCATTGCACGCTGGATTAGAGGGACGTTTCATCACGCTTATTCCACGGCAGGATTGCAGATACAGAAGTCTGTAAATGCCCATTCTACTAGAAATGTAGGCTCGGCCTGGGCGGCTGCTAGGGGGGGTCTCGGCATTTACAACTTTGCCGAACAGCTACTTGGTCAGGGGCAAACACGTTTGCAAAGTTTTAAAAGTTTGACACCTTGGCCGATGAGGACCTCTCGTTTGGTCACACAGTGCTGCAGGGTCATCCGCACTCTACTGCCTGTACTGGAGCTTTGGTATAACCCCATGGTACTGAAGTGGACCCCAGCATCGTCTAGGAAATATGAGAACAGGATTTTAATACCTACTGGTAAATCCTTTTCTCCTAGTCCGTAGAGTATGCTGGGCACCCGACCCAGTGCATACTTTACCTGCAGTTGTTAGTTTGTAGTAGTGATGTGCACAGGAAATTTTTCTGGTTTTGGATTCGGTTCCGCAGCCGTGTTTTGGATTCAGGTGCGTTTGTCAAAACCTCCCTGAATTTTTTTTGTCTGATTCGGGTGTGTTAAGCTAAGCGACCTAAGTGGCCGACACAAACACCTGGCCCATCTAGGAGTGGCATTGCAGGGTCAGACAGGATGGCACTTAAAAAAGTTAGACCCAAACAGCACATGATGCAAAGATAAATGAAAGAAAAAATAGGTACAAGATGGAATAGTCCTTGGGCCCTCCCATCCACCCGTATCTTGTATAAACAGGACATGCACACTTTAACAAACCCATAATTTCAGCGACAGGGTCTGCCACACGACTGTGACTGAAATGAGTGGTTGGTTTGGGCCCCCACCAAAAAAGAAGCAAACAATCTCTCCTTGCACAAACTAGCTCTACAGAGGCATGATGTCCACATACTCCGATTCCTCACCCCTTTCACTGTGTACATCCCCCTCCTCACAGATTAATTCGTCCCCACTGGAATCCATCATCTCAGGTCCCTGTGTACTTTCTGGAGGCAATTGCTGGTGAATGTCTCGACGGATTAATTGATTATAACTCATTTTGCTGACAAGGTGAGCGGCTGCACTAAACACTTTCAGAGTACACACTGGAGGGGGGCAACTTAGGTAAAATAAAGCCAGTTTGTGCAATGGCCTCCAAATTGCCTTTTTCCTGCCAGTATACGTACGGACTGTCTGACGTGCCTACTTGGATGCGGTCACTCATATAATCCTCCACCATTCTTTCAATGGTGACAGAATCATATGCAGTAACAGTAGATGACATGTCAGTAATCGTTGGCAGGTCCTTCAGTCCGGACCAGATGTCGGCACTCTCTCCAGACTGCCCTGCATCACCGCCAGCGGGTGGGCTTGGAATTCTTAGCCTTCTCCTCGCAGCCCCAGTTGTGGGAGAATGTGAAGGAGGAGCTGTTGACGGGTCACGTTCCGCTTGACTTGACAAGTGTCTCACCAGCAGGTCTTTGCACCTCTGCATACTTGTGTCTGCCGGAAAGAGAGATACAACGTAGGCTTTAAACCTAGGATCGAGCACGGTGGCCAAAATGTAGTGCTCTGATTTCAACAGATTGACCACCCGTGAATCCTGGTTAAGCGAATGAAGGGCTCCATCCACAAGTCCTACATGCCTAGCGGAATCGCTTCGTTTTAGCTCCTCCTGCAATGTCTCCAGCTTCTTCTGCAAAAGCCTGATGAGGGGAATGACCTGACTCAGGCTGGCAGTGTCTGAACTGGCTTCACGTGTGGCAAGTTCAAAGGGTTGCAGAACCTTGCACAATGTTGAAATCCTTCTCCACTGCGCTTGAGTCAGGTGCATTCCCCCTCCTTTGCCTATATCGTAGGTAGCTGTATAGGCTTGAATGGCCTTTTGCTGCTCCTCCATCATCTGAAGCATATAGAGGGTTGAATTCCACCTCGTTACCATCTCTTGCTTCAGCTGATGGCGGGGCAGGTTCAGGACCGTTTGCTGGTGCTCCAGTCTTCGGCACGCGGTGGCTGAATGTCGAAAGTGGCCCACAATTCTTCGGGCCACCGACAGCATCTCTTGCACGCCCCTGTCGTTTTTTAAAAAATTCTGCACCACCAAATTCTACATGTAATGCACGCACAATATTGGTGGCATTGTCCGATGTCACAAATCCCCAGGAGAGTCCAAGTGGGGTAAGCCATTCTGCGATGTTCCTCAGTTTCCGTAAGAGGTTGTCGGCTGTGTACCTCTTATGGAAAGCGGTGATGCAAAGCGTAGCCTGCCTAGGAACGAGTAGGCGTTTGCAAGATGCTGCTACTGGTGCCGCTGCTGCTGTTCTTGCTGCGGGAGGCAATACATCTACCCAGTGGGCTGTCAGTCATATAGTCCTGAGTCTGCCCTGCTCCACTTGTCCACATGTCCGTGGTTAAGTGGACATTGGGTACAACAGCATTTGTGACTCTTTCTTTCTGAGGTCTGTGTACATTCTCTGAATCGCCTGCCTAGTTAAGTGGAACCTAGATGGTATTTGGTACTGGGGACACACTAACTCAATAAATTTTCTAATTCCCTGTGAATTAACTGTGGATACCGGACACACGTTGAACACCACCCAGGCTGCCAAGGCCTGAGTTAACTGCTCTGCAGCAGGATGACTGCTGTGACATTTCATCTTCCTCGCAAAGGACTGTTGGACAGTCAATTGCTTACTGTAAGTAATACAAGTGGTCTTCGGACTTCCCCTCTGGGATGACGATCGACTCCCAGCAGCAATAACAGCGCCAGCAGCAGTAGGCGTTACACTCAAGGATGCATCGGAGGAATCCCAGGCAGGAGAGGACTCGTGACATGGCCTGCAGGACTATTGGCGTTCCTGTCTAAGGAGGAAATTGACATTGAGGGAGTTGGTCGTGGGGTTTGCAGGAGCTTGGGTACAAGAGGAAGAAGGGATTTAGTTGTCAGTGGACTGCTTCCGCTGTCACCCAAAGTTTTTGAACTTGTAGATGACTTGCGCTCCAGGTGACGTATAAGGGAGGATGTTCCTAGGTGGTTAACGTCCTTACCCCTACTTATTACAGCTTGACAAAGGCAACACAAGGCTTGACAATATTCGTCCCACGGACAACGGGTGTCTCCCCGGGTGCTTGACTTAAACAAACCACCTCACCATCAGAATCCTCCTTGTCAATTTCATCCTCAGCGCCAGCAACACCCATATCCTCATCCTGGTGTAATTCAACAGTGACTTCTTCAATTTGACTATCAGGAACTGGACTGCAGGTGCTCCTTCCAGCACTTGCAGAGGGCGTGCAAATGGTGGAAGGCGCCACCTCTTCCCGTCCAGTGTTGGGAAGGTCAGGCATCGCAACCGACACAATTGGACTCTCCTTGGGGATTTGTGATTTAGAAGAACGCACAGTTTTGCTGTGCTTTTGCCAGCTTAAGTCTTCATTTTTCTAGCGAGAGGATGAGTGCTTCCATCCTCATGTGAATCAGAACCACTAGCCATGAACTTAGGCCAGGGCCTCAGCCGTTCCTTGCCACTTTGTCGTAAATGGCATATTGGCAAGTTTACGCGTCTCATCAGACGCTTTTAATTTAGATTTTACTGATTTTTTTGATTTTACATGCTCTCTACTATGACATTGGGCATCGGCCTTGGCAGACGACGTTGATGGCATTTCATCGTGTCGGCCATGACTAGTGGCAGCAGCTTCAGCAAGAGGTGGAAATGTATCTTAATCTTTCCCTATTTTACCCTCCACATTTTTGCTCATTTTTTAATTGTGGAATTATATGCCAGTACTATATCAATAGCAATGGCCTGCTGTACCATACTGCTATATATTATATACTGGTGGTCAGCAAAATTCTGCACTGTCCTCCTACTATATATACTGCACACAACTGAAATGCACCACAGGTATGGATGGATAGTATACTTGACGACACAGATAGGTAGAGCAGTGGTCTACTGTACCGTACTGCTATATAATACTGGTGGACACTGGTCAGCAAAACTCTGCACTGTCCTCCTATACTACAATGCATCACAGATATGGAGCGTTTTTCAGGCAGAAAATGTAGATATTTTCAGTACACCGAGCACAGATATTTGTAGCACACTGAACACAGAAACTGAGAGGATGCTGCACGTCCTCTCCGTATCATCTCCAATGCACGAGTGAAAATGGCGGCGACGCGTGGCTCCTTTATATAGAATACGAATCTTGCGAGAATCCGACAGCGGGATGACGTTCGGGCGTGCTCTGGTTAACCGAGCAAGGCGGGAGGATCCGAGTCTGCCTTGGAACCGTGTAAAATGGGTGAAGTTCGGGGGGGGGGTTCGGATTCTGAGAAACCGAACCCGCTCATCACTAGTTTGTAGTTACACAAGTGTTGTGTTACGGTCATTTTTTCAGCGTGTTGCTGTAAATTGTTCATGCCTGTTGGCATGTGTTATGTTGAATGCCATGTTGTGCAGCATGGTTGAGGTGTGAGCTGGTATGAATTTCACCGTTAAATTAAAAGTAAATCGTTTTCTCTAAATGTCTGTCTCCCTGGGCACAGTTCCTATACTGAGGTCTGGAGGAGAGGAGCCAGTTCACACTCTGAAAAAGTCTTAACGTGCCCATGGCTCCTGCGGAACAGTTTATACCCCATGGTACTAAAGTGGACCCCAGCATCCTTTACAGACTAGGAGAAAAATATTTACCGGTAGGTATTAAAATCCTGTTTTCGACTGCATCTGTGAGCGAAATCGAAGGATTGTATGCACGTTTAAGGTACCATGCGACGCACGGGCACGCTGGTCTAATATCGCGTCTCATGATAGTAAGTGCTGCACTTAATATTTGCACCCACCCATCATGTGATGACCATGCGATCTATTGCATGGTAATCACTTTGTCAGTTCAGGTGTGATTTCGTCGCACCGGAACTGCTGGTGCGATGTTGCGGGGGATCGCATAACTTTATGGGCACCATTAGTCCTGGGCTGGTATGTAATTGGAATCCCTACTGCCGCACCGTATTACCACTCTTGGTGGTCCATGCCACCACCCAAGGGGGAATAAGAGTGTGGTTAGCGAAGCACGCCACTGTGCCTGATGCGTGGTGTGTGCAGCGATACCGCAATTCTCAGGCAATTCAGTTTGTTTGGAGTGGCAGGGCGCAGACCATGGTCATTGGGGTACTGGTTTTATAGCAGCCATAAGCTTTTTATTTTTATAGTATTTTTTTTTTTTTTCCTGGCGTGATCTTTCTAAAACGTCCTATGCGTACCATTTAGAGTCACTCCAACAACTCTCTGCTGGGTCACAACAATGCTGTTTTTTGGTGGGCATCTGTGTAGGATATACTAGCAGGTACTGCAGACATTACCCGGCTATGGCCGGAGCACGGGGAGAAGGTAAGGCATGGGTTCCGCTTAGGAGGGAAAATACGAGACACAGCAGCACTGCTTTGGGATGGATACTACCTCAGGGATCATAGGCTCCAGGGTGATAGGCCCTACACACTGGCCGAACTGCCCGACGGCGGATACGGGTGACCGGGGGGCAGTGAAGTTTCTTCACTCCCCCCGTCACCCGGCTGCATTGAAGTGCATGCAAATATGGACGAAATTGTCCTTATTGGCCTGCATGTACAGCGATGGGGCATCAGCGATGAACAAGCGCGTGGCCGTTCATCGCTGGTGCCTCCACACTGCACGATATGAACGTTCTCTCGTTCATTAATGAACGAGATTGTTCATATTGTGCAGTCATGTTGGCCAGTGTGTAGGGCCCTTTAGTCTGAGACTGGGATTCCTGGGGTTGATGTCCGCAGTGGGGAGTAAGACTCTCTCCTGGTTGTCCCTCCCCGGTTCGTGACCAGTTTCCATCTGTGAGGCTGTGTATCTGAAAAGACCCAGTCGCAGCATAGTCCGCTGTATGACTAGTGCGTCGGTGTACACTTGGGCATTTGTGTTCACTGTAGGTTCACATGGCCGTTGTGTACACTAATAGCGTCTGGATCCACTCCAGGGACGTGCGGTGAGCTAAATGGCGGAGGGGGCACTGGCTAGCACCAGAGACAGATTCACACACAATACATGAGCCAAAGCGTACATCTGGGCATTATACACAGGTGCAGCAGTATACACTCCTGGAAATTTTTAGGATTTTCATAAGAGATGAGCGTAAAAGATAGGCAGGTGAGGCCACTCAGCGTTAATGTATTGATCGATCCTGGAAGCAGGTTAAGTCTCCCTGTATCCCACTCTCCTGAACTATAGTAGGTGATATAGCACTAAGGGGGTCATTCTGAGTTGATCGTCGCTGTGCTAAATTTAGCACAGCTATGATCATGTTCCCAGACATGCAGGGGGACGCACAGCACAGGGCTAGCCCGCCCCACCCCCTCCCAAGTCCAAAAGCATCTCACAGTGGCGATGCTTTTGTACTTGTTGAGAAACTCCCGGCCAGTGCAGCTCCTGCGGTTGAACGGGAGTTGCTCGTCGCTGCCCATGGTCACAGCTGCTCCATGTTACGTCACGCAACCGCTGCGGCCCGCCACCTGCACGGTCCGGCCACGCCTCCAAAACGCAATTGTAGAATATACCTGTTCGTTGTATATGTGTTAATGCACTTTGTATTGGGTAGGGTTTGGCAATAGGATAAATTAAAAAATGTATATTTGAAATCTGGCACTTTGAATATTGATAAGGGTTTATCAACAGCTGTTATAGATGTGCCACAACCACATTCCCTTACCACCACTCGTTCCTGACGAGGGGTCCCATGTACTTCTGCTCTCATGGACATTCAGCGCCCAAATGAAACTGTATTTAGAGCAGGGTGCCTATTTGCTACAATAAAGATTTGCAGCACTACTATATTTTATTGTGTATACCTTGTTAGTTACCATATTAGTGAGAACACTTGCAGAGACTGAACGCAGAATATTTTATTTCCATTTCAGCACTACAGAGAGTGGTACCTCTATGAACAGTCTGCATTATGCTAGTGAGTGCTACGTCTACTACTCCCCTGATACTCACAAAAGTTTAGATGATGTTTAAAGCTGTCCATGTTAGGAGTGGTTATGTTTGTTATTTAACGTAAGTAGGATTTATTGCTGATCTGTTCAGCACTTTTCAGTATAAGTGAAATGCCTTAAACATATAAAATGTTTCCAAAATTACAAAAATGTTATTCTATATTTAAATTAATGTTTTTAAAATAAAAATTATTTATTGCAAATTTGTATTGTTTTTATTTTAATATATATTGATTTTTCAAATTTAAATGCAATTTACTGTTCAGGTTCAAATACAGCCGAATAAAAACTGTTTTAATTTGGCATAATAGAGAAAATTTTGAAAGGAGTGAATGGGGAAGACAAAAGCTGCACCCTAAGGATACTGAAATATATATTCTATAAAACATTGGTATACTTCTACCCAACCATGGGGGTTATTCGGATCGGGTGGGAAATTTGCGGCGTCTGCATTGCGCACGTGCGACGTCACTGGACAACGATGCTGCCAATAAGAAATGTGATCGCACCAGCGATAGCAATAAGACGGTCAAGTGGGAGGCGTTACGGGGAGGATACTCACCGGTTTCCAGGCGTGGTAAGTCCAACGCAGGTGTTTGGAGGGTGGATGTCTGACGTCAGGACTGGGACCTTCATCAATGGATCTGTCGCACAGGGTCTTGTTTTGATAGAAACATTTTTAGCATAGCAGTGCTGCACAAGCGTTCACAGCACTGCTATGCTATAATACACTCCCCTATAGGCGACGTCAGGTTGATCGCACGAGCAGCAAAAAGTTGCTACATGCGATCAACTCGCAATGACAACCCCCCCCCCCCCCGCCCTCCCCATGTGCCTTGGTGTTCATGTCCACCATGCTGTGTGCATTACGGGCTTAATGACTGTTCTGTGCCGACCAGCTAACATGCCCTGACATCACCCAAGGTTCATTATCACTTAACAAGTTTAATTTTATTTTAATTTTGCCTATGTAATCATATAATTCTGAAACAAATGCCTGATAACATTTTTAGATCTAAACTGCAGTCATTGTACAATACCTAACTTAAATAACTCACTAATATGCCACACACGCTCGGTGAAAGCTTGTCCATCCATACTTGTCCTCATACATATAGTATAGGCGCATTCTTTTGAGGACTCTGTTACTGCGATGGTTCAAGATACTTTACTTAGCCCATATCGGGTCAAACTAATAGAACATATATCCTAAACACAAGTTTTGCTCTGCTATCACCATCATATAGGGTATCGGGTTGATAGACAGTGTCTAGTTAGACAGTCAATAGATAGACACCATGGGGGGAATTCAAATGTTTGAAAAATTGGTTGGTTGTCTTTTTCCACCCTATATATTAGATATGAAAAAACAGACACCCAACTGACTTTTCAAACATTATGAATTCTCCCCCATATGTGAGACAGTACAAAAGGTTGACATGAAAGTGGTCGACAAAAAAAAGATAGACAATTTTTTTTTTTTTTAAATGTAACATGTATTTGGACTATTTCATACCTTCTCTATCCATGTTGGCATAGAGTTGGTTATAAACCTTGTGGCAAGTGAGGCGAGGGTAAGTCTACAATTGGAGTCCCAGTTGACAAAATTATCCACAAAAATGCAAAAAACAGGGTGTCTATTTTTTAGTGGTCAACCATTTTCATGTTGAAATTTTGACCATGTCGACGTAATGTCTATCTAACATATGGTGTCTGGCTATTGACTGTCTAACTAGATCCTGTCTATCAAACTGCAACCATCATATAGACCCTATCCCTATGTCGTCAACTAAATTTTAAAGGAAAAATGTATTAATCAACCTTGTAGATGAAAACAGTTTTACATTGTGGCTGATTATTATTCCAGTATTGGTGCTTCTTCAAACTTGAAAATTATTCCTAGTTTGGAATATTGGTCCTCAATTGTGAAGTCCACAGGCTTGTCAGATTATACTTTGTAAATTGAAAATGATAAAATACATCCATCATTTTGAATTATTTATGGACTGCTATTGTCCTAGGAAGATAACTCTAGCTTCAAGCAGAATATTTTTTCATGTGAAATAACATTATTTAAGTAACGCACGTATTTTAAACAGACCTTAAATTATAAAAATTCACATCAGTCTCTGCCCCAGGGGAGTTTACAATATTTATACCCTCTCGTCTGTATACAAGTACTAGGACAGACTCCAACTCTGTCCTCGGGTCCCCAAACAGTTCATGTTCTAAACAAAGAATAATAATAGTTGGCTCCACCTGTTGATCTTTTAAAATGTCAGTGAGCGATGAGTATACCTAAGTTCATGATAGTTCATCTCTAAAATGTGCTCGGTTTGTGGTCCTGTGGACAGAGTCTGAGAACCATTGCTAAATATCTATTATTAACTAACTTCAGAGTACATATGTAATTTGAAAAAATAAGATGACCAATATATCATAAAAAATATTTTTATTCATAGAAGCGGACCAATTAGAAGAAATAAATAAAAGTAACAGCAAAGGGGAAATAAGCGCAACGGAATATGCTGCGCTATATAAGAAACTGTAAATAAATAAATAGCTTGATTGTACTGCATAGGTCTTCAACCTGTGGCCCTCCAGCTTTTGTGAAACTACACTTTCAACATGCCTTAATATCAAAACTGTGGCATGGGGTGCTGGGATGTGTTGTTCCACAGCATCTGGAGGGGCACAGGTTGGAAATTTGGACTGATTGGGGACCCTCGGTGTATGGGGGGTCAAAGGTCATGACCTCTGGATGCTTCAGAACACTGGTCCAGGTTTTGGGGGGTCCTGATCCACTTTGGAGCTTAGACCCCAATGGGGCACAGGTAGCCCCAGTGATTCTTTACCCCAATACGAAGTTTCTAGTCTCTGGGGTCAAAAATGGGGGTGTTAGGCCCTGGGGGACACTACCCCCCCCCACTGCTTCCGGGCCATGCACCCCAAAATTTTGAAACTTGGTGGGTTGATAGAGAAGAGACTCTTCTGTATGCCTGCCAAATTTGGGGTCACTGGCAGGCCAGGAATGAAAGTTATAGCTCCAGAAGTGGACCCCACTTGACTTTTCCGCCTGCGGGAGAGCCCCGGGTAAGTCAATGGGAAAACACAGCTGGCTGGAAGTCATGGATCTCTGGTTCCCGTGGAGCTATTTAAACCCAATTTGAAACCCAATTTGTTACAGTAGTAGCAGAGTATCCCCTCTATATTTGGGCTAAATTTGGGGTCATTGGGTTAAACAGAACCGGAGATATAGACCGGTAAATCCCCCAACTTTTACCGGGGCTCTCCCGGGTAAGACAATGGCCAAGTACCGCTGTCTGGAAGTCATGGATCTCCGGTTCCTGTGGAGCCATTGACACCAAATTTGGTACAGTAGTAGCTGCATATCACCTCTATATGTGGTCCAAACTTGGGGTCATTGGATCCAACAGAACATGAGATATTGTGACCCAAATTTGAAACTTTTGGCCCCGTTCAAAGAACCAGAGATGAGCTGCAACCAGCGCCGTTGTCATTAAAGTACTCTTAAAAAAAAAAAAGGGCTCCAGAAAGAAAAAAATATATGGCCCCCACCGGTGGAAGTGATGTTTTGGATCCAGGGTGTATGGAAGGGTCCCTGGGTTCAAAGAGGCCCTCCTGTCCTGGTGGGTGCCGTTTTGGTGAATTCCAGGTCTGGAACCAGAATATTTGTGGCCATAAGTCGGTGCTTTGGGAACTTGTACCGAAACAAGACTTAGTGCAATGAAATCAGCGCATCAACAACTTCCAGGCGGTGGATGGTGGGCTTTGAATCCGGGGAGGGGGGCCAGTCGGGGTGATAGAGAAGATACTCTTCTGTATGCCTGCAAAATTTGGGGTCACTGGCACCCCAGCAACAGAAGATATAGCTCCATAAGTGGACCCCATGTGATCTATTGTGGGAGAACACCGCTGGCTGGAAGTAATGGGTCTCCGGTTCCTGTGGAGCTATTTACACCCACTAGTAGATGAGTATATTCTCTATATTTGTCCCAATTTTGGGGTGATTCGGTACAGGGGAACCGGAGATATAGACCGGCAAAGTCATGAACCTGTACCCGTGCACTCCCGGGTAAGCTAATGGCCAAGTACCGCTTACTGGAACTCATGGTTCTCCTGTTCCTGTGGAGCTATTTACACCCAATTTTGGTAGACTAGTAGAGGGGTATCACCTGCATATTTGGCCCAAATATGGGGTGATTCGGTATTGGAGAACCAGAGATATAGACCGACAAAGTAAAAAATCTTTACCTGGGCTCTCCCGGGTAAAGAAATGGCGAAGTACCGCTGACTGGAAGTTATGGATCTCCGGTTCCTGTGGAGCTATTTACACCCAATTTGGTACACTAGTAGAGGGGATACTCATCTACTAGTGTACCAAATTTGGAATAAATAGCTCCACAGGAACCGGAGATCCATGACTTCCAGCCACCGGTACTTGGTCTTTGGGCTTATCCGATGAGTGTCGGGTACATGTTTTTGAGTTTGACGGTCTATATCTAAATCTATATATATATCTTATAGAGGTTATATACCTCTACTAGTGTACCAAATTGGGTGTAAATAGCTCCACAGGAACCGGAGATCCATAACTTCCAGTCAGCGGTACTTCGCCATTTCTTTACCCGGGAGAGCCCAGGTAAAGATTTTTTACTTTGTCGGTCTATATCTCTGGTTCTCCAATACCGAATCACCCCATATTTGGGCCAAATATGCAGGTGATACCCCTCTACTAGTCTACCAAAATTGGGTGTAAATAGCTCCACAGGAACAGGAGAACCATGAGTTCCAGTAAGCGGTACTTGGCCATTAGCTTACCCGGGAGTGCACGGGTACAGGTTCATGACTTTGCCGGTCTATATCTCCGGTTCCCCTGTACCGAATCACCCCAAAATTGGGACAAATATAGAGAATATACTCATCTACTAGTGGGTGTAAATAGCTCCACAGGAACCGGAGACCCATTACTTCCAGCCAGCGGTGTTCTCCCACAAGAGATCACATGGGGTCCACTTATGGAGCTATATCTTCTGTTGCTGGGGTGCCAGTGACCCCAAATTTTGTAGGCATACAGAAGAGTATCTTCTCTATCACCCCTCCCAGTTTCAAAATGTTGGGGTGCATGGTCCGGAAGAGGTGGGGGGGCAGTGTCCCCCGAAGCCCAGCACCCCCGTTTTTGACCCCAAAGACTAGAAATTTCGTATTGGGGTACAGAATCGCTGGGGCTACCTGTGCGCTATTGGGATCTAAGCTCCAAAGTGGATTGGGATCCCCCAAAACTAGGATCACAGTGTTTGGAAGTGTCCAGAGGTCAGGGGACATGACCTTTGACCCCGACCCTTATGTAGAAAATGTAGCTCAGAATCTCCTCTCCAAAATGTATATCACGGATTTTTTATGAAAAATCAGGGGGCCGTGAAATCGGACCCCAAATCTGACCCCCGAAAAAAAAAAGTCATACAGATTAGCTAGCCCCCCAAGTATGCTAACATTTTTGGGATAGGCTCGGTGGAAAGAGAAGAGTCTCCTGAACAAAACATATATTTCGGAATTTTTATAGACCCCTTAGATCGGGAGATATCGGGGTTCGATTGAACCCCAACTCGCCCATTGACATTGAATGGGGGCTAGGGGCCCCCGGTTAAACGGTCAATATCTCCGGTTCATGTGAACCGATTGACCCCAAATTTTGACCACATGGACAGGGGTGTCTGGGCTCTCGTTGGTGAATCGGTACACAGGAACCAAAGATATTCACCGGTGATTCCGAAAGTCCCAACTGGGGCTTGGGGTCACCCGGTTGGGGCGACTATATCTCTGGTTCCGCTGGGCCCAAAGACCAGTTCCTGGGTTCATCCCAAAGACTGGCGTATAGCGGAAGTAGTGCCTATATTCAAAAAGGGAAGTAAAGCTGAACCAGGTAATTATAGACCAGTTAGTCTTACATCTATAGTGGGGAAAGTATTGGAAGGTATTCTAAGAGATAGTATTCAGAAGTTCCTTGAAGTCAATAAGGTCATTAAAAGGAATCAACATGGGTTTATGAAGGACAGATCCTGTCAAACCAACTTACTTGGCTTTTATGAAACAGTAAGCGCAAACCTAGATCAGGGTAAAGAGGTAGATGTAATCTTTTTAGATTTTGCCAAAGCATTTGACACTGTACCACACGTGAGACTTCTCTACAAGCTACAAGAATCAGGGCTAGGAAGCACAATATGCACTTGGGTCAAAAACTGGTTAGATAATAGGGAGCAGCGCGTTGTGGTTAATGGATCTTTTTCAGCTTGGACTGAAGTGCTAAGTGGTGTGCCGCAAGGCTCAGTATTAGGACCGCTATTGTTCAATATTTTCATTAATGACCTAACAGAAGGTCTAGAGAAGGGGTCCTCAAACTGGATCCTCAGGGTCCCACACAGTGCATGTTTTGCAGGTAACCCAGCAAGTGCACAGGTGTATTAATTACTCACAGACACATTTTAAAAGGTCCACAGGTGAAGCTAATTATTTCACTTGTGATTCTGTGTGGAGACCTGCAAAACATGCACTGTGCACGCCCCTGAGGACCGAGTTTGAGAACCCCTGGTCTAGAGAGCATGGTGTAAATTTTTGCAGATGATACCAAATTTTGTAAAGTTATAAATGCGGAGGGGTATGCTGAGTCGCTTCAGAATTACTTAGTTAAATTAGAAGGTTGGGCAGCGAAATTGAGAATGCGCTTCAATACAGACATGTGTAAAGTAATGCACTGTGGTAACAAGAACAAAAATAACACCTACCTTCTAAATGGGGTAAAATTAGGGGATTCTGTATTGGAAAAGGACTTAGGTGTCCTCATAGATAGCAAACTAAGCAGTAGTACCCAAAGTAGGACTGCAGCAAAGAAGGCTAATAAGATATTCGCACGCATAAAACGGGGAATTGATGCTAGGGAGAAGAGTATTATACTCCCGTTATATAAATCACTTGTGAGGCCACACCTTGAATACTGTGTACAATTCTGGGCACCTTACTACAAAAAGGATATCCTGAAGCTAGAAAAGGTTCAAAGGCGGGCGACCAAACTAATTAAGGGTATGGAGATGCTGGAATACGAGGAAAGGCTTGCAAGGCTAGGCATGTTTACACTGGAAAAGAGGAGATTAAGAGGGGACATGATCAACATTTACAAATATATAAGGGGACAATATACAGATCTTGCGCAGGACCTGTTTTTGGTTAGATCAACACAGAGAACTCGTGGACACTCACTCAGGTTAGAGGAGAGGAGATTCCGCACAATACGACGTAAAGGCTTTTTTACGGTAAGGACGATACGTGTTTGGAATTCCCTGCCTGAGGGAGTTGTAATGGCCGACTCAGTCAACACCTTTAAGAATGGGTTAGATAAATTCTTAATGGATAAGGATATCCAGGGTTACGGGGCATAGTCACGCATTATGGTTATTATAAAAAAGAGGGGTAAAACGTAACGGCAGTCATCAACTTCAGTCAAAATTTTATACCAAATAATTGTGCATAGGAGACCACAAATAGGTTGAACTCGATGGACAACTGTCATTTTTCAACCTTAGATACTATGTTATTATGTTACCACCCAAAGACCTTCCGGAGGAATCCCGGTTGGGGGAGGACTCCTCAGTCTTGACAGTGACATGTCCTGCAGGATTACTGACGTTCCTGACTGAGGAGGAAGTTGACGTTGAGGGAGTTGGTGGTATAGCTTGCAGGAGCTTAGTTACAGGAGGAAGAAGGGATTTAGGTGTCAGTGAACGGCTTACACTCTTAACCAAAGTTTCACAACTTGACACTAACTTCTGATGAATGCGCAGCAGGTGACGTATAAGGGAGGATGTTAGTAGGTGGTTAACATCCTTACCCCTACTTATTACGGATTGACAGAGGCAAGAGATGGCTTGACACCTGTTGTCCGGATTTGTGTAGAAATAATTCCACACCGAAGAGGTGGCTTTTTTGGTAGTTTGCCCAGGCATCACAATGGGCTTCTTCATCCCACGGACAACAGGTGTCTCCCCCGGTGCCTGACTTAAACAAACCAAATCACCATCAGAATCTTAATCGTCAACTTCCTCCTCAGCGCCAGCAACACACATATCCTCATCCTGGTGTAATTCAACAGTGACATCTTCAATTTGAATATCAGGTACTGGACTGTGGGTGCTCCTTCCAGCACTTGCAGGGGGCGTGCAAATGGTGGAAGGAGCCACCTCTTCCCATCCAGTGTTGGGAAGGTCAGACATCGCAACTGCCGACACACTTGGACTCTCCTTGGGGATTTGTGATACCATCTCAAAACGCACAGTTCTTTTCTGTGCTCTTTCCAGCTTAACTCTAAATTTTTCTAGCAGGAGGATGAGGGCTTCCATCGTCATGTGAAGCTGAACCACTAGCCATGAACATAGGCCAGAGCCTTAGCCCTTCCTTGCCACTCCGTGTCGTAAATGGAATATTGGCAAGTTTACGTTTCTCCTCAGACGATTAGATTTTTTTTTTGTTTATTTTTACTGAACTTTGGCTTTTTGGATTTTACATGCCCTCTACTATCACATTGGGCATCGGACTTGGCAGACAACGTTGATGGCATTTAATTGTCTATGTCATGGCTAGTGGCAGCAGCTTCAGCACTAGGAGGAAGTTGTTCTTTTTGATCTTTCACTATTTTATCCTCTAAATTTTTGTTCTCCATTATTTTTTGGGAGTTATGAGACAATATGCGGCATAGGAATGACGGGAATGACTGATGAACAGGACACTACCTCTGGTCTGATGCAGCACAACACAATAACACTGTAAGGGACTTGTGGTTGTTATTATTATTATATGGCAGCAGTGTACATATAGCAGCAGCGTACATCGTCACTGGAATGACTAATGAACAGGACGCTACCACTGGTCTGATGCAGCACAACACAACAAAACTTTATAGAGCTACACTGGATATATGGAAGCAGAGAACACCAACACTGTGACTGGCTGGGCTGATGCAGCAAAATACACTGACTACACTGGACTGGACTGAGCAGCACAAAACAGCACAAGACTCGCCACCCCACTTTATATAAATAAATAAATAAATAGCTGATTTTAGGATTATCTGGCTATTTTCTCCTCGCCGTAAGGACATAACCATAAGAGGGCTAATAAGGTCCTTTCGGATAAGAACATGACCATAATGTCCTTATGGCGAAGAGAAAATAGCTGATTTTAGGATTATCTGGCTATTTTCTCTTCGCCGTAAGGACATAACCATGATAGGGCTAATAATGGTCCTTTCGGATAAGAACGTGACCATAATGTCCTTATGGCGAAGAGAAAATAGCTGATTTTAGCATATTCTGGCTATTTTCTCTTCGCCGTAAGGACATAACCATGAGAGGGATAATAATGTCCTTTTGGATAAGAACGTGACCATAATGTCCTTATGGCGAAGAGAAAATAGCTGATTTTAGCATATTCTGGCTATTTTCTCTTCGCCGTAAGGACATAACCATTAGAGGGCTAATAAGGTCCTTTCGGATAAGAACGTGACCATAATGTCCTTATGGCGAAGAGAAAATAGCTGATTTTAGGATTATCTGGCTATTTTCTCTTCGCCGTAAGGACATAACCATGAGAGGGCTAATAAGGTCCTTTCGGATAAGAACGTGACCATAATGTCCTTATGGCGAAGAGAAAATAGCTGATTTTAGCATATTCTGGCTATTTTCTCTTCGCCGTAAGGACAAAACCATGAGAGGGATAATAATGTCCTTTTGGATAAGAACGTGACCATAATGTCCTTATGGCGAAGAGAAAATAGCTGATTTTAGCATATTCTGGCTATTTTCTATTCGCCGTAAGGACATAACCATGAGAGGGCTAATAAGGTCCTTTCGGATAAGAACGTGACCATAATGTCCTTATGGCGAAGAGAAAATAGCTGATTTTAGGATTATCTGGCTATTTTCTCTTCGCCGTAAGGACATAACCATGAGAGGGCTAATAAGGTCCTTTCGGATAAGAACGTGACCATAATGTCCTTATGGCGAAGAGAAAATAGCTGATTTTAGCATATTCTGGCTATTTTCTCTTCGCCGTAAGGACATAACCATGAGAGGGCTAATAAGGTCCTTTCGGATAAGAACGTGACCATAATGTCCTTATGGCGAAGAGAAAATAGCTGATTTTAGGATTATCTGGCTATTTTCTCTTTGCCGTAAGGACATAACCATGATAGGGCTAATAATGGACCTTTCGGATAAGAACGTGACCATAATTTCCTTATGGCGAAGAGAAAATAGCTGATTTTAGGATTATCTGGCTATTCTCTCCTCGCCGTAAGGACATAACCATGATAGGGCTAATAATGGTCCTTTCGGATAAGAACGTGACCATAATGTCCTTATGGCGAAGAGAAAATAGCTGATTTTAGCATATTCTGGCTATTTTCTCTTCGCCGTAAGGACATAACCATGAGAGGGCTAATAAGGTCCTTTCGGATAAGAACGTGACCATAATGTCCTTATGGCGAAGAGAAAATAGCTGATTTTAGGATTATCTGGCTATTTTCTCTTCGCCGTAAGGACAAAACCATGATAGGGCTAATAAGGTCCTTTTGGATAAGAAAGTGACCATAATGTCCTTATGACGAAGAGAAAATAGCTGATTTTAGGATTATCTGGCTATTTTCTCCTCGCCGTAAGGACATAACCATGAGAGGGCTAATAAGGTCCTTTTGGATAAGAACGTGACCATAATGTCCTTATGGCGAAGAGAAAATAGCTGATTTTAGGATTATCTGGCTATTTTCTCTTCGCCGTAAGGACATAACCATGATAGGGCTAATAATGGTCCTTTCGGATAAGAACGTGACCATAATGTCCTTATGGCCAAGAGAAAATAGCTGATTTTAGGATTATCTGGCTATTTTCTCTTCGCCGTAAGGACATAACCATGATAGGGCGAATAATGGTCCTTTCGGATAAGAACGTGACCATAATGTCCTTATGGCGAAGAGAAAATAGCTGATTTTAGGATTAGCTGGCTATTTTCTCTTCGCCGTAAGGACATAACCATGATAGGGCTAATAATGGTCCTTTCGGATAAGAACGTGACCATAATGTCCTTATGGCGAAGATAAAATAGCTGATTTTAGCATATTCTGGCTATTTTCTCTTCGCCATAAGGACATAACCATGATAGGGCTAATAATGGTCCTTTCGGATAAGAACGTGACCATAATGTCCTTATGGCGAAGAGAAAATAGCTGATTTTAGGATTATCTGGCTATTTTCTCTTCGCCGTAAGGACATAACCATGATAGGGCTAATAATGGTCCTTTCGGATAAGAACGTGACCATAATGTCCTTATGGCGAAGAGAAAATATCTGATTTTAGGATTATCTGGCTATTTTCTCTTCGCCGTAAGGACATAACCATGATAGGGCTAATAATGGTCCTTTCGGATAAGAACGTGACCATAATGTCCTTATGGCGAAGAGAAAATAGCTGATTTTAGCATATTCTGGCTATTTTCTCTTCGCCGTAAGGACATAACCATGGTAGGGCTAATAATGGTCCTTTCGGATAAGAACGTGACCATAATGTCCTTATGGCGAAGAGAAAATAGCTGATTTTAGCATATTCTAGCTATTTTCTCTTCGCCGTAAGGACATAACCATGAGAGGGCTGATAAGGTCCTTTCGGATAAGAACGTGACCATAATGTCCTTATGGCGAAGAGAAAATAGCTGATTTTAGGATTATCTGGCTATTTTCTCTTTGCCGTAAGGACATAACCATGATAGGGCTAATAATGGACCTTTCGGATAAGAACGTGACCATAATGTCCTTATGGCGAAGAGAAAATAGCTGATTTTAGGATTATCTGGCTATTTTCTCTTCGCCGCAAGGACATAACCATGATAGGGCTAAAAAGGTCCTTTTGGATAAGAAAGTGACCATAATGTCCTTATGGCGAAGAGAAAATAGCTGATTTTAGCATATTCTGGCTATTTTCTCTTCGCCGTAAGGACATAACCATGAGAGGGATAATAATGTCCTTTTGGATAAGAACGTGACCATAATGTCCTTATGGCGAAGAGAAAATAGCTGATTTTAGCATATTCTGGCTATTTTCTCTTCGCCGTAAGGACATAACCATGAGAAGGCTAATAAGGTCCTTTCGGATAAGAACGTGACCATAATGTCCTTATGGCGAAGAGAAAATAGCTGATTTTAGGATTATCTGGCTATTTTCTCTTCGCCGTAAGGACAAAACCATGATAGGGCTAATAAGGTCCTTTTGGATAAGAAAGTGACCATAATGTCCTTATGGCGAAGAGAAAATAGCTGATTTTAGGATTATCTGGCTATTTTCTCCTCGCCGTAAGGACATAACCATGAGAGGGCTAATAAGGTCGTTTCGGATAAGAACGTGACCATAATGTCCTTATGGCGAAGAGAAAATAGCTGATTTTAGCATATTCTGGCTATTTTCTCTTCGCCGTAAGGACATAACCATTAGAGGGCTAATAAGGTCCTTTCGGATAAGAACGTGACCATAATGTCCTTATGGCGAAGAGAAAATAGCTGATTTTAGGATTATCTGGCTATTTTCTCTTCGCCGTAAGGACATAACCATGAGAGGGCTAATAAGGTCCTTTCGGATAAGAACGTGACCATAATGTCCTTATGGCGAAGAGAAAATAGCTGATTTTAGCATATTCTGGCTATTTTCTCTTCGCCGTAAGGACATAACCATGAGAGGGATAATAATGTCCTTTTGGATAAGAACGTGACCATAATGTCCTTATGGCGAAGAGAAAATAGCTGATTTTAGCATATTCTGGCTATTTTCTATTCGCCGTAAGGACATAACCATGAGAGGGCTAATAAGGTCCTTTTTCGGATAAGAACGTGACCATAATGTCCTTATGGCGAAGAGAAAATAGCTGATTTTAGGGTTATCTGGCTATTTTCTCTTCGCCGTAAGGACATAACCATGAGAGGGCTAATAAGGTCCTTTCGGATAAGAACGTGACCATAATGTCCTTATGGCGAAGAGAAAATAGCTGATTTTAGCATATTCTGGCTATTTTCTCTTCGCCGTAAGGACATAACCATGAGAGGGCTAATAAGGTCCTTTCGGATAAGAACGTGACCATAATGTCCTTATGGCGAAGAGAAAATAGCTGATTTTAGGATTATCTGGCTATTTTCTCTTCGCCGTAAGGACATAACCATGATAGGGCTAATAATGGTCCTTTCGGATAAGAACGTGACCATAATGTCCTTATGGCGAAGAGAAAATAGCTGATTTTAGCATATTCTGGCTATTTTCTCTTCGCCGTAAGGACATAACCATGGTAGGGCTAATAATGGTCCTTTCGGATAAGAACGTGACCATAATGTCCTTATGGCGAAGAGAAAATAGCTGATTTTAGGATTATCTGGCTATTTTCTCTTCGCCGTAAGGACATAACCATGAGAGGGATAATAATGTCCTTTCGGATAAGAACGTGACCATAATGTCCTTATGGCGAAGAGAAAATAGCTGATTTTAGCATATTCTGGCTATTTTCTCTTCGCCGTAAGGACATAACCATGAGAGGGATAATAATGTCCTTTTGGATAAGAACGTGACCATAATGTCCTTATGGCGAAGAGAAAATAGCTGATTTTAGCATATTCTGGCTATTTTCTCTTCGCCGTAAGGACATAACCATTAGAGGGCTAATAAGGTCCTTTCGGATAAGAACGTGACCATAATGTCCTTATGGCGAAGAGAAAATAGCTGATTTTAGCATATTCTGGCTATTTTCTCTTCGCCGTAAGGACATAACCATGAGAGGGATAATAAGGTCCTTTCGGATAAGAACGTGACCATAATGTCCTTATGGCGAAGAGAAAATAGCTGATTTTAGGATTATCTGGCTATTTTCTCTTTGCCGTAAGGACATAACCATGATAGGGCTAGTAATGGTCCTTTCGGATAAGAACGTGACCATAATGTCCTTATGGCGAAGAGAAAATAGCTGATTTTAGGATTATCTGGCTATTTTCTCTTCGCCGTAAGGACATAACCATGAGAGGGCTAATAAGGTCCTTTCGGATAAGAACGTGACCATAATGTCCTTATGGCGAAGAGAAAATAGCTGATTTTAGCATATTCTGGCTATTTTCTCTTCGCCGTAAGGACATAACCATGAGAGGGCTAATAAGGTCCTTTCGGATAAGAACGTGACCATAATGTCCTTATGGCCAAGAGAAAATAGCTGATTTTAGGATTATCTGGCTATTTTCTCTTCGCCGTAAGGACATAACCATGATAGGGCGAATAATGGTCCTTTCGGATAAGAACGTGACCATAATGTCCTTATGGCGAAGAGAAAATAGCTGATTTTAGGATTATCTGGCTATTTTCTCTTCGCCGTAAGGACATAACCATGATAGGGCTAATAATGGTCCTTTCGGATAAGAACGTGACCATAATGTCCTTATGGCGAAGATAAAATAGCTGATTTTAGCATATTCTGGCTATTTTCTCTTCGCCATAAGGACATAACCATGATAGGGCTAATAATGGTCCTTTCGGATAAGAACGTGACCATAATGTCCTTATGGCGAAGAGAAAATAGCTGATTTTAGGATTATCTGGCTATTTTCTCTTCGCCGTAAGGACATAACCATGATAGGGCTAATAATGGTCCTTTCGGATAAGAACGTGACCATAATGTCCTTATGGCGAAGAGAAAATATCTGATTTTAGGATTATCTGGCTATTTTCTCTTCGCCGTAAGGACATAACCATGATAGGGCTAATAATGGTCCTTTCGGATAAGAACGTGACCATAATGTCCTTATGGCGAAGAGAAAATAGCTGATTTTAGCATATTCTGGCTATTTTCTCTTCGCCGTAAGGACATAACCATGGTAGGGCTAATAATGGTCCTTTCGGATAAGAACGTGACCATAATGTCCTTATGGCGAAGAGAAAATAGCTGATTTTAGCATATTCTAGCTATTTTCTCTTCGCCGTAAGGACATAACCATGAGAGGGCTGATAAGGTCCTTTCGGATAAGAACGTGACCATAATGTCCTTATGGCGAAGAGAAAATAGCTGATTTTAGGATTATCTGGCTATTTTCTCTTTGCCGTAAGGACATAACCATGATAGGGCTAATAATGGACCTTTCGGATAAGAACGTGACCATAATGTCCTTATGGCGAAGAGAAAATAGCTGATTTTAGGATTATCTGGCTATTTTCTCTTCGCCGCAAGGACATAACCATGATAGGGCTAAAAAGGTCCTTTTGGATAAGAAAGTGACCATAATGTCCTTATGGCGAAGAGAAAATAGCTGATTTTAGCATATTCTGGCTATTTTCTCTTCGCCGTAAGGACATAACCATGAGAGGGATAATAATGTCCTTTTGGATAAGAACGTGACCATAATGTCCTTATGGCGAAGAGAAAATAGCTGATTTTAGCATATTCTGGCTATTTTCTCTTCGCCGTAAGGACATAACCATGAGAAGGCTAATAAGGTCCTTTCGGATAAGAACGTGACCATAATGTCCTTATGGCGAAGAGAAAATAGCTGATTTTAGGATTATCTGGCTATTTTCTCTTCGCCGTAAGGACAAAACCATGATAGGGCTAATAAGGTCCTTTTGGATAAGAAAGTGACCATAATGTCCTTATGGCGAAGAGAAAATAGCTGATTTTAGGATTATCTGGCTATTTTCTCCTCGCCGTAAGGACATAACCATGAGAGGGCTAATAAGGTCGTTTCGGATAAGAACGTGACCATAATGTCCTTATGGCGAAGAGAAAATAGCTGATTTTAGCATATTCTGGCTATTTTCTCTTCGCCGTAAGGACATAACCATTAGAGGGCTAATAAGGTCCTTTCGGATAAGAACGTGACCATAATGTCCTTATGGCGAAGAGAAAATAGCTGATTTTAGGATTATCTGGCTATTTTCTCTTCGCCGTAAGGACATAACCATGAGAGGGCTAATAAGGTCCTTTCGGATAAGAACGTGACCATAATGTCCTTATGGCGAAGAGAAAATAGCTGATTTTAGCATATTCTGGCTATTTTCTCTTCGCCGTAAGGACATAACCATGAGAGGGATAATAATGTCCTTTTGGATAAGAACGTGACCATAATGTCCTTATGGCGAAGAGAAAATAGCTGATTTTAGCATATTCTGGCTATTTTCTATTCGCCGTAAGGACATAACCATGAGAGGGCTAATAAGGTCCTTTCGGATAAGAACGTGACCATAATGTCCTTATGGCGAAGAGAAAATAGCTGATTTTAGGTTTATCTGGCTATTTTCTCTTCGCCGTAAGGACATAACCATGAGAGGGCTAATAAGGTCCTTTCGGATAAGAACGTGACCATAATGTCCTTATGGCGAAGAGAAAATAGCTGATTTTAGCATATTCTGGCTATTTTCTCTTCGCCGTAAGGACATAACCATGAGAGGGCTAATAAGGTCCTTTCGGATAAGAACGTGACCATAATGTCCTTATGGCGAAGAGAAAATAGCTGATTTTAGGATTATCTGGCTATTTTCTCTTCGCCGTAAGGACATAACCATGATAGGGCTAATAATGGTCCTTTCGGATAAGAACGTGACCATAATGTCCTTATGGCGAAGAGAAAATAGCTGATTTTAGGATTATCTGGCTATTTTCTCTTCGCCGTAAGGACATAACCATGAGAGGGATAATAATGTCCTTTCGGATAAGAACGTGACCATAATGTCCTTATGGCGAAGAGAAAATAGCTGATTTTAGCATATTCTGGCTATTTTCTCTTCGCCGTAAGGACATAACCATGAGAGGGATAATAATGTCCTTTTGGATAAGAACGTGACCATAATGTCCTTATGGCGAAGAGAAAATAGCTGATTTTAGCATATTCTGGCTATTTTCTCTTCGCCGTAAGGACATAACCATTAGAGGGCTAATAAGGTCCTTTCGGATAAGAACGTGACCATAATGTCCTTATGGCGAAGAGAAAATAGCTGATTTTAGCATATTCTGGCTATTTTCTCTTCGCCGTAAGGACATAACCATGAGAGGGATAATAAGGTCCTTTCGGATAAGAACGTGACCATAATGTCCTTATGGCGAAGAGAAAATAGCTGATTTTAGGATTATCTGGCTATTTTCTCTTTGCCGTAAGGACATAACCATGATAGGGCTAGTAATTGTCCTTTAGGATAAGAACGTGACCATAATGTCCTTATGGCGAAGAGAAAATAGCTGATTTTAGGATTATCTGGCTATTTTCTCTTCGCCGTAAGGACATAACCATGAGAGGGCTAATAAGGTCCTTTCGGATAAGAACGTGACCATAATGTCCTTATGGCGAAGAGAAAATAGCTGATTTTAGCGTATTCTGGCTATTTTCTCTTCGCCGTAAGGACATAACCATGAGAGGGCTAATAAGGTCCTTTCGGATAAGAACGTGACCATAATGTCCTTATGGCGAAGAGAAAATAGCTGATTTTAGGATTATCTGGCTATTTTCTCTTCGCCGTAAGGACATAACCATGATAGGGCTAATAATGGTCCTTTCGGATAAGAACGTGACCATAATGTCTTTATGGCGAAGAGAAAATAGCTGATTTTAGGATTATCTGGCTATTTTCTCTTCGCCGTAAGGACATAACCATGAGAGGGATAATAATGTCCTTTCGGATAAGAACGTGACCATAATGTCCTTATGGCGAAGAGAAAATAGCTGATTTTAGCATATTCTGGCTATTTTCTCTTCGCCGTAAGGACATAACCATGAGAGGGATAATAATGTCCTTTTGGATAAGAACGTGACCATAATGTCCTTATGGCGAAGAGAAAATAGCTGATTTTAGCATATTCTGGCTATTTTCTCTTCGCCGTAAGGACATAACCATTAGAGGGCTAATAAGGTCCTTTCGGTTAAGAACGTGACCATAATGTCCTTATGGCGAAGAGAAAATAGCTGATTTTAGCATATTCTGGCTATTTTCTCTTCGCCGTAAGGACATAACCATGAGAGGGATAATAAGGTCCTTTCGGATAAGAACGTGGCCATAATGTCCTTATGGCGAAGAGAAAATAGCTGATTTTAGGATTATCTGGCTATTTTCTCTTTGCCGTAAGGACATAACCATGATAGGGCTAATAATGGTCCTTTCGGATAAGAACGTGACCATAATGTCCTTATGACGAAGAGAAAATAGCTGATTTTAGGATTATCTGGCTATTTTCTCCTCGCCGTAAGGACATAACCATGAGAGGGCTAATAAGGTCCTTTTGGATAAGAACGTGACCATAATGTCCTTATGGCGAAGAGAAAATAGCTGATTTTAGGATTATCTGGCTATTTTCTCTTCGCCGTAAGGACATAACCATGATAGGGCTAATAATGGTCCTTTCGGATAAGAACGTGACCATAATGTCCTTATGGCGAAGAGAAAATAGCTGATTTTAGCATATTCTGGCTATTTTCTCTTCGCCGTAAGGACATAACCATGGTAGGGCTAATAATGGTCCTTTCGGATAAGAACGTGACCATAATGTCCTTATGGCGAAGAGAAAATAGCTGATTTTAGCATATTCTAGCTATTTTCTCTTCGCCGTAAGGACATAACCATGAGAGGGCTGATAAGGTCCTTTCGGATAAGAACGTGACCATAATGTCCTTATGGCGAAGAGAAAATAGCTGATTTTAGGATTATCTGGCTATTTTCTCTTTGCCGTAAGGACATAACCATGATAGGGCTAATAATGGACCTTTCGGATAAGAACGTGACCATAATGTCCTTATGGCGAAGAGAAAATAGCTGATTTTAGGATTATCTGGCTATTTTCTCTTCGCCGCAAGGACATAACCATGATAGGGCTAATAAGGTCCTTTTGGATAAGAAAGTGACCATAATGTCCTTATGGCGAAGAGAAAATAGCTGATTTTAGCATATTCTGGCTATTTTCTCTTCGCCGTAAGGACATAACCATGAGAGGGATAATAATGTCCTTTTGGATAAGAACGTGACCATAATGTCCTTATGGCGAAGAGAAAATAGCTGATTTTAGCATATTATGGCTATTTTCTCTTCGCCGTAAGGACATAACCATGAGAAGGCTAATAAGGTCCTTTCGGATAAGAACGTGACCATAATGTCCTTATGGCGAAGAGAAAATAGCTGATTTTAGGATTATCTGGCTATTTTCTCTTTGCCGTAAGGACAAAACCATGATAGGGCTAATAAGGTCCTTTTGGATAAGAAAGTGACCATAATGTCCTTATGGCGAAGAGAAAATAGCTGATTTTAGGATTATCTGGCTATTTTCTCCTCGCCGTAAGGACATAACCATGAGAGGGCTAATAAGGTCCTTTTGGATAAGAACGTGACCATAATGTCCTTATGGCGAAGAGAAAATAGCTGATTTTAGGATTATCTGGCTATTTTCTCTTCGCCGTAAGGACATAACCATGATAGGGCTAATAATGGTCCTTTCGGATAAGAACGTGACCATAATGCCCTTATGGCCAAGAGAAAATAGCTGATTTTAGGATTATCTGGCTATTTTCTCTTCGCCGTAAGGACATAACCATGATAGGGCTAATAATGGTCCTTTCGGATAAGAACGTGACCATAATGTCCTTATGGCGAAGAGAAAATAGCTGATTTTAGGATTATCTGGCTATTTTCTCTTCGCCGTAAGGACATAACCATGATAGGGCTAATAATGGTCCTTTCGGATAAGAATTTGACCATAATGTCCTTATGGCGAAGATAAAATAGCTGATTTTAGCATATTCTGGCTATTTTCTCTTCGCCATAAGGACATAACCATGATAGGGCTAATAATGGTCCTTTCGGATAAGAACGTGACCATAATGTCCTTATGGCGAAGAGAAAATAGCTGATTTTAGGATTATCTGGCTATTTTCTCTTCGCCGTAAGGACATAACCATGATAGGGCTAATAATGGTCCTTTCGGATAAGAACGTGACCATAATGTCCTTATGGCGAAGAGAAAATAGCTGATTTTAGCATATTCTGGCTATTTTCTCTTCGCCGTAAGGACATAACCATGGTAGGGCTAATAATGGTCCTTTCGGATAAGAACGTGACCATAATGTCCTTATGGCGAAGAGAAAATAGCTGATTTTAGCATATTCTAGCTATTTTCTCTTCGCCGTAAGGACATAACCATGAGAGGGCTGATAAGGTCCTTTCGGATAAGAACGTGACCATAATGTCCTTATGGCGAAGAGAAAATAGCTGATTTTAGGATTATCTGGCTATTTTCTCTTTGCCGTAAGGACATAACCATGATAGGGCTAATAATGGACCTTTCGGATAAGAACGTGACCATAATGTCCTTATGGCGAAGAGAAAATAGCTGATTTTAGGATTATCTGGCTATTTTCTCTTCGCCGCAAGGACATAACCATGATAGGGCTAATAAGGTCCTTTTGGATAAGAAAGTGACCATAATGTCCTTATGGCGAAGAGAAAATAGCTGATTTTAGCATATTCTGGCTATTTTCTCTTCGCCGTAAGGACATAACCATGAGAGGGATAATAATGTCCTTTTGGATAAGAACGTGACCATAATGTCCTTATGGCGAAGAGAAAATAGCTGATTTTAGCATATTATGGCTATTTTCTCTTCGCCGTAAGGACATAACCATGAGAAGGCTAATAAGGTCCTTTCGGATAAGAACGTGACCATAATGTCCTTATGGCGAAGAGAAAATAGCTGATTTTAGGATTATCTGGCTATTTTCTCTTTGCCGTAAGGACAAAACCATGATAGGGCTAATAAGGTCCTTTTGGATAAGAAAGTGACCATAATGTCCTTATGGCGAAGAGAAAATAGCTGATTTTAGGATTATCTGGCTATTTTCTCCTCGCCGTAAGGACATAACCATGAGAGGGCTAATAAGGTCCTTTCGGATAAGAACGTGACCATAATGTCCTTATGGCGAAGAGAAAATAGCTGATTTTAGGATTATCTGGCTATTTTCTCTTCGCCGTAAGGACATAACCATGATAGGGCTAATAATGGTCCTTTCGGATAAGAACGTGACCATAATGTCCTTATGGCCAAGAGAAAATAGCTGATTTTAGGATTATCTGGCTATTTTCTCTTCGCCGTAAGGACATAACCATGATAGGGCTAATAATGGTCCTTTCGGATAAGAACGTGACCATAATGTCCTTATGGCGAAGAGAAAATAGCTGATTTTAGGATTATCTGGCTATTTTCTCTTCGCCGTAAGGACATAACCATGATAGGGCTAATAATGGTCCTTTCGGATAAGAACGTGACCATAATGTCCTTATGGCGAAGATAAAATAGCTGATTTTAGCATATTCTGGCTATTTTCTCTTCGCCATAAGGACATAACCATGATAGGGCTAATAATGGTCCTTTCGGATAAGAACGTGACCATAATGTCCTTATGGCGAAGAGAAAATAGCTGATTTTAGGATTATCTGGCTATTTTCTCTTCGCCGTAAGGACATAACCATGATAGGGCTAATAATGGTCCTTTCGGATAAGAACGTGACCATAATGTCCTTATGGCGAAGAGAAAATAGCTGATTTTAGCATATTCTGGCTATTTTCTCTTCGCCGTAAGGACATAACCATGGTAGGGCTAATAATGGTCCTTTCGGATAAGAACGTGACCATAATGTCCTTATGGCGAAGAGAAAATAGCTGATTTTAGCATATTCTAGCTATTTTCTCTTCGCCGTAAGGACATAACCATGAGAGGGCTGATAAGGTCCTTTCGGATAAGAACGTGACCATAATGTCCTTATGGCGAAGAGAAAATAGCTGATTTTAGGATTATCTGGCTATTTTCTCTTTGCCGTAAGGACATAACCATGATAGGGCTAATAATGGACCTTTCGGATAAGAACGTGACCATAATGTCCTTATGGCGAAGAGAAAATAGCTGATTTTAGGATTATCTGGCTATTTTCTCTTCGCCGCAAGGACATAACCATGATAGGGCTAATAAGGTCCTTTTGGATAAGAAAGTGACCATAATGTCCTTATGGCGAAGAGAAAATAGCTGATTTTAGCATATTCTGGCTATTTTCTCTTCGCCGTAAGGACATAACCATGAGAGGGATAATAATGTCCTTTTGGATAAGAACGTGACCATAATGTCCTTATGGCGAAGAGAAAATAGCTGATTTTAGCATATTATGGCTATTTTCTCTTCGCCGTAAGGACATAACCATGAGAAGGCTAATAAGGTCCTTTCGGATAAGAACGTGACCATAATGTCCTTATGGCGAAGAGAAAATAGCTGATTTTAGGATTATCTGGCTATTTTCTCTTTGCCGTAAGGACAAAACCATGATAGGGCTAATAAGGTCCTTTTGGATAAGAAAGTGACCATAATGTCCTTATGGCGAAGAGAAAATAGCTGATTTTAGGATTATCTGGCTATTTTCTCCTCGCCGTAAGGACATAACCATGAGAGGGCTAATAAGGTCCTTTCGGATAAGAACGTGACCATAATGTCCTTATGGCGAAGAGAAAATAGCTGATTTTAGCATATTCTGGCTATTTTCTCTTCGCCGTAAGGACATAACCATGAGAGGGCTAATAAGGTCCTTTCGGATAAGAACGTGACCATAATGTCCTTATGGCGAAGAGAAAATAGTTGATTTTAGCATATTCTGGCTATTTTCTCTTCGCCGTAAGGACATAACCATGAGAGGGATAATAAGGTCCTTTCGGATAAGAACGTGACCATAATGTCCTTATGGCGAAGAGAAAATAGCTGATTTTAGGATTATCTGGCTATTTTCTCTTCGCCGTAAGGACATAACCATGAGAGGGCTAATAAGGTCCTTTCGGATAAGAACGTGACCATAATGTCCTTATGGCGAAGAGAAAATAGCTGATTTTAGGATTATCTGGCTATTTTCTCTTCGCCGTAAGGACATAACCATGAGAGGGCTAATAAGGTCCTTTCGGATAAGAACGTGACCATAATGTCCTTATGGCGAAGAGAAAATAGCTGATTTTAGGATTATCTGGCTATTTTCTCTTCGCCGTAAGGACATAACCATGAGAGGGCTAATAAGGTCCTTTCGGATAAGAACGTGACCATAATGTCCTTATGGCGAAGAGAAAATAGCTGATTTTAGCATATTCTGGCTATTTTCTCTTCGCCGTAAGGACATAACCATGAGAGGGCTAATAAGGTCCTTTCGGATAAGAACGTGACCATAATGTCCTTATGGCGAAGAGAAAATAGCTGATTTTAGGATTATCTGGCTATTTTCTCTTTGCCGTAAGGACATAACCATGATAGGGCTAATAATGGACCTTTCGGATAAGAACGCGACCATAATGTCCTTATGGCGAAGAGAAAATAGCTGATTTTAGGATTATCTGGCTATTTTCTCCTCGCCGTAAGGACATAACCATGAGAGGGCTAATAAGGTCCTTTCGGATAAGAACGTGACCATAATGTCCTTATGGCGAAGAGAAAATAGCTGATTTTAGCATATTCTGGCTATTTTCTCTTCGTTGTAAGGACATAACCATGAGAGGGCTAATAAGGTCCTTTCGGATAAGAACGTGACCATAATGTCCTTATGGCGAAGAGAAAATAGCTGATTTTAGGATTATCTGGCTATTTTCTCTTCGCCGTAAGGACATAACCATGATAGGGCTAATAATGGTCCTTTCGGATAAGAACGTGACCATAATGTCCTTATGGCGAAGATAAAATAGCTGATTTTAGCATATTCTGGCTATTTTCTCTTCGCCATAAGGACATAACCATGATAGGGCTAATAATGGTCCTTTCGGATAAGAACGTGACCATAATGTCCTTATGGCGAAGAGAAAATAGCTGATTTTAGGATTATCTGGCTATTTTCTCTTCGCCGTAAGGACATAACCATGATAGGGCTAATAATGGTCCTTTCGGATAAGAACGTGACCATAATGTCCTTATGGCGAAGAGAAAATATCTGATTTTAGGATTATCTGGCTATTTTCTCTTCGCCGTAAGGACATAACCATGATAGGGCTAATAATGGTCCTTTCGGATAAGAACGTGACCATAATGTCCTTATGGCGAAGAGAAAATAGCTGATTTTAGCATATTCTGGCTATTTTCTCTTCGCCGTAAGGACATAACCATGGTAGGGCTAATAATGGTCCTTTCGGATAAGAACGTGACCATAATGTCCTTATGGCGAAGAGAAAATAGCTGATTTTAGCATATTCTAGCTATTTTCTCTTCGCCGTAAGGACATAACCATGAGAGGGCTGATAAGGTCCTTTCGGATAAGAACGTGACCATAATGTCCTTATGGCGAAGAGAAAATAGCTGATTTTAGGATTATCTGGCTATTTTCTCTTTGCCGTAAGGACATAACCATGATAGGGCTAATAATGGACCTTTCGGATAAGAACGTGACCATAATGTCCTTATGGCGAAGAGAAAATAGCTGATTTTAGGATTATCTGGCTATTTTCTCTTCGCCGTAAGGACATAACCATGATAGGGCTAATAAGGTCCTTTTGGATAAGAAAGTGACCATAATGTCCTTATGGCGAAGAGAAAATAGCTGATTTTAGCATATTCTGGCTATTTTCTCTTCGGCGTAAGGACATAACCATGAGAGGGATAATAATGTCCTTTTGGATAAGAACGTGACCATAATGTCCTTATGGCGAAGAGAAAATAGCTGATTTTAGCATATCCTGGCTATTTTCTCTTTGCCGTAAGGACATAACCATGAGAGGGCTAATAAGGTCCTTTCGGATAAGAACGTGACCATAATGTCCTTATGGAGAAGAGAAAATAGCTGATTTTAGGATTATCTGGCTATTTTCTCTTCGCCGTAAGGACAAAACCATGATAGGGCTAATAAGGTCCTTTTGGATAAGAAAGTGACCATAATGTCCTTATGGCGAAGAGAAAATAGCTGATTTTAGGATTATCTGGCTATTTTCTCCTCGCCGTAAGGACTTAACCATGAGAGGGCTAATAAGGTCCTTTCGGATAAGAACGTGACCATAATGTCCTTATGGCGAAGAGAAAATAGCTGATTTTAGCATATTCTGGCTATTTTCTCTTCGCCGTAAGGACATAACCATGAGAGGGCTAATAAGGTCCTTTCGGATAAGAACGTGACCATAATGTTCTTATGGCGAAGAGAAAATAGTTGATTTTAGCATATTCTGGCTATTTTCTCTTCGCCGTAAGGACATAACCATGAGAGGGCTAATAAGGTCCTTTCGGATAAGAACGTGACCATAATGTCCTTATGGCGAAGAGAAAATAGCTGATTTTAGCATATTCTGGCTATTTTCTCTTCGCCGTAAGGACATAACCATGAGAGGGCTAATAAGGTCCTTTCGGATAAGAACGTGACCATAATGTTCTTATGGCGAAGAGAAAATAGTTGATTTTAGCATATTCTGGCTATTTTCTCTTCGCCGTAAGGACATAACCATGAGAGGGCTAATAAGGTCCTTTCGGATAAGAACGTGACCATAATGTCCTTATGGCGAAGAGAAAATAGCTGATTTTAGGATTGGTAGCGTCTAGGATGCCTTCGCCGGAAGGACCTCCTAGTTCACGTCAGGCAATGGGCGGTATTGGGGGCGGAGTCGAAAAAAGAAGCGTTGCGCTGGCCGCGCTGACACTTCCGGTCGGGAGACGCAATTGGATCTACCATCTACCGGGTGTGGACGGCGGCGGCTTCAGAGTAAACAGTGCGCAAGCGCAGCTCGGATACGCTGTATTGCGGAAATGACGTAAGACGTACGGAGATGGCGCTGGTCGACTGGTTGGTTCTATATCGGAGTGGCAGAAGGGACCTTCTGACGTATCTAGGGGAGGAGACACGTCACCAGGGGGAGGAGCTACGGCTGAACAGGGTACCCGAAAAGTACGCTCGCCACCTGATTACTAAAGGTAATAGTTAGTGGCGTGGATAGTAGATCAACTATCCCGCTGGCGTAGCTCCTCCCCCTTGTGTCGTGACTCCTCCCCCAGACGGAAACGGTCCCTTAGCCCACTTGATTCTAGCATCTACCCTAGAATCAAGTGGGCTAAGGGACCTTCTCCGTCAGGGGGAGGAGCTATGCCAGTGGGATAGTTCCTCTACTATCCACGCCGCCAACTATTACCATTAGTAATCAGGTGGCGAGGGTACTTTTCGGGTACCCTGTTTTCCCGTAGCTCCTTCCCCAGGTGACGTGTCCCCTCCCCTAGGACCTAGGTACGTCAGATGGTCCCTTCTCCCACTTCGGTATAGAATCAACCGTTCCTTCAGGGAGCGAAGGTGCTGGGAACTGGTGCCGCAGCTGGATAAGGGGGAGGGGCGTCCGGCGGCCCGCGGGCCAACAGCAAGTATCCAGGGGGTAAGGGGGAGGTTGCCGGTGGGAAAGCCGGTCCCCCTTTCAGCACGTGGCTGGCCTTGCTGGCCAGTAGAACTTAACATGGCTAATGGCTGGGAAGGGGGGCAGCGGGGGTATATAGCAGCCGGGTGGAGGGAATGGAGCCCTCTTACCTCGCTGCCCCAGCCAGGGCAACTTCCTCCGATGGTGATATCCGCATCCAGGACGCGCTCTGGTAGAAGCTGAAGCAGCAGACTGTTACCGTGGACGGGAGAGGGAGCAGCGATGGCGATACCCTATAGAAGCCTATGGGCTTCTTATCGCCAACCGGCGCAGACGCCGACCCCCCTCTTTTTCCCGGCTTACCTTCCTCCAGGCTGCCCTGGACCCGGAAGGTAGTCTCCTCCTCCCCCTAGCAATGCAGCCAGATGTCCTTCCGGCTGCAGGGGGGAGGAGGAGGCGCCGGGGGCAGCCTGCTGCTGCTTCCCGGCGTCTAGCCAGTGTGGGGACCCATGGGTGATGATGGAGACCCCCCGCAGACCACCTTACAGGTATCGCGGGGGGCCTCCGTCACCGCATTGCGACGTTGATTGCATATGTTAGTACATATACGATCAACATCACTGCGAGGGGCGGCGATGTATATTAATACATCCCGCCCTCTGTCTGGAACACATAGGGAAACTAGCTAGAACTATTGCCCCAGCCAGGCCCAGATGGGCATCAGGACTCCAGGGATCTGAAGGCTCCTCACTTTGGCCACAAGCAGCTCGGCCGGCTCACTCCCAAGGGGGACTGGAAGGACGCTGGGGAGAGCCAGAGGGGGGGCCATTGGGGAGAGATGGGAGTGCAGAGGGCACAGCGCGACATCTCTGCCACACGCAGCCCAACAGTGAGCCCCCGCAACGCTTAGAAAGTCACAGCCGGAAGAGTCCACCGCTCAGGGCATCGCAGACAACACGAACGGCAGGTGAAGATGGAGACAGCGAGGACGTGACTGGAGAAACACTGGAGAGCCCACGGGAGCTCCAGGAGGTAGCAGACTGCTGGGCGGGCACTGAGTCAGAACTGAGGGGGCAGGTTACATGACATCAGGCCTGGAGCGGGTAAAGTACATACTACCCCCCCCCCCCCCGTGGCATCAGGTGGCTTTTCCACACCGCTGGGCATCAGCTGGCCACCCCAACAACAGTTGTCAGATGCTGGAGAACTCGCGGGACCACCGAAAGGAAACGGACCAAGGAGAACCGCTCACCAAATGCCACGTCCTGCCGCATTTCCAGCATGTGGACCACAGCCAGCAGCAGCAGCGTCCCGGGGCTGATGGACATTGGCTACCCACAGCACGCCGGTGAAGCCAAAGCGCGCCAAGGAGACCCCACTGCACACCACTCTGAAGGAGGAGGCTCCCATCGATCGGAGCATCATGCGCAGCCCGGTTGGCGAACGCAGGCGGAGAAGACGATGACCAGACGTGAGTGATGCCAGGGAGCTTATAGGTCCGCAAGGAGGGATCAAGACACGCAGAACAGCAATGCGGAACCGTGCTGCAGGAGGGCGGGCTCACGACACCTAACAGCCCCCCCCCGCCTCTAGGGTAGGCCAGAATGCTAGGGCTGCTAGGCCCCAGGCCGCATCAGCGGGGGCCGCCCTATCAACCCCACCTTTCCCACCACTTTGCAGCCACCAGAGCCAAGAGTGCGCGGCCAGTGCGGTCCATGCTTCGTCCATCAAGTCGTCAGAACATCCGAGCGCCACGGCAAGCGCAGCACAGGCACCAACGACAAAGGGCGTCGCCCAGGCAAGCACGGCGCAGGGACAGGATCGGTGAGTTAGATCATGCATATTATGTGTAGAGTGCTGGTGTTTTGCTATTTCAGGGCATGCCTGCTTACTTGTGGAAGTTACAATAAGGAAGATCGCAGTAAGAGACCCCAGGCAAAGCGCAGCGCGCCACCAAGGGCAAACGCTGCACAAAAGACGTGGCTAGTTCCACATATGGTAGTGTCTAGGCCTAAAGGCTCGTTGAGGTAAGATATTTCTAGATGACAGTAGTAATGTAATTTAGGTCGTTTTGCAAGTATGGATGTTAGCGGTGCTGTCTGCAATTTGGGTTTCTTGTTTGCAATATACATTTAGTATGACATGTCTTTTATTCACATGCTGTAGATAAAGGGGTGATCCCCATACAATACATTGCTTATGCATTAGACCTGTGAAGGCATCCCTAGACACACAAGAACATTATGAGTTTGGGGTATGGAATGTCTCTATCACGAGCATCGGCTCGCTTACATCTTGCAGGCTTTACCTATATTTATGGTATGAGCTTTTATTTCATTTCATTTTATTATATCTTATACGAATAATGCTGAAATATTCCATTGTATGTTCATTGTAAATGAAATGTTCATAATTTAACGTGAATTTAATTTATATTGTTCTTGTAATAAAAAGACATGTGTTTTAAATATGGGTGTTTGCATGTGTAAGGTCATCCTCTCTTTATGAATCATCTGTTAAACTCAATCTAACTATATTAGTCTACAAAATAAGTGCGCTCCATTAAGTGCGCTCCGACAGCTTCATTGTTCTAGGCTGCTGTCAGCCCTCAGCTTACAGCAGCTCTGCCTCCAGCATTCTGCTTGCTGGGCCCGGAGGAGGTGGACCCAGTGCTGCTGAGGGACAGCGCAGCGCCGCTGCAGGGTGGTAACCACGGAGAGTGCAGCGCGGTCAGGCCCGGGTGAGTAGAGAACGGCCCCTCCTCTTATTTGGTAGTTATTGGGGAATCAAAACCGCCCACTTCTTCATCTCTGCCGTGCTCCCTCCCATCCACACTGCCAGGCCAGCCCCCTTCAACCCTCCCCTTCTTCCCCTCTGTACCTGCTCTCTCCCGACCCGTCCATATCATGACCTAGTCAGCACCCTTCAGTCCTGGGCAGGGTCTACTCTCTCCCTTCCATAGGACTAAGCCACGTGCACTTCTTTCCCTCTGCCTATCCCTGCTTCCCCTCCACCCTGCTCTGGCCAGCGGAGGACCAAGCCCCGCCTCCTGTTCCCCCTCATCCAGCCCAGTCTCTGCTTTCCTTCTACCCCGCTCTGTCTGCCCTAAAGGACCACGCTAGACCCCCTTCTTTCCCTAAGCCAGCCCACTCCCCGCTATCCTTCTACCCCGCTCTGTCCAGCCCGGAGGACCAAACCTCACCCTCTTCTTACCGTCAACCAATACCCACGTTCCCTGTCCCGGCCGGGAGGGGACACGGTGGCATAAATCACGCCCCATACTCCATTCAGCCCCGCCCCCTTGTTCCCCTCAGCAAGTCCCAACGTTCCCTCTACCATAGCTGTCCCGGCCAGAGGACCAAGCCCCGCCTCTTTATTTCATTCAGCTGAGCTCGCCACCACAGAGGCGATGCCTTTGTATCTGTGAAGTAGCTCCCGGCCAGCGCAGCTCCTGTGGCTGGCCGGGAGTTGTGAGACGTCACCCAGCCGCCGCGCCACGCCCCCCCAACGATCCGGCCACGCCTGTGTTGGCCGGACCACGTCTACTAAACGGCGGCTTAACACCACCGTAGAGTCCCCTCCCACCCAGCGACCGCCTCTATCTCAGAGGTACCAACGACTGCCATGCGCCGGTGCACTGCATACCGACGCCAGGATCCCGGTGGGGAGGGGCGAGTGCAGCAAGCCCCTTGCAGGCTCGGTGGCGACCTGCGGTCGCAACAGGTTCTATTCCCACTCTATGGGTGTCGTGGGCACCCACGAGTGGAAATAGTCCCTGTTGGTCGGCATGCCGACCATCGGGATAGTGAGGGGTCGGGATGGTGGAGGAGGTCATGTGACTGTCTGTCTCCCGACCGCCAGTCACATGAATACCACCCCATGCGCAGTTCCGACCCGATCGCTGCGCTGCGACAAACTGCAGCTAGCGATCGGGTCGGAATGACCCCCTTTGTATCTTATTACAATGGCTCTCCGGCAGGGTGGGTGGGATGAGCTGTAAATCAGTGAATATGGGCTATAAATATACTTTGTATTACCAGCTGATCAACATACTCGCAGCACCAGTTAGTCGCCGCTCTGCCCGTACGGAGCCCCAGTTGGAATTGCCGCTTGTTCCGCTTGTGTGTTCGGTCACCACTTGGCCCTCACACGGAATGGGCTACCTTAATTAGGTCAGAGACTCCCCCTGCAGTGAGCGGTGTCTTGATGTTGTGCACAGGTCTTAGAGCCGGGCGTCTCCGGCTGTCTCAACTACCGCTATCCTTACTGCTCAGGCCACGTCAGCAGTCTCTCTCTGTCACCCACTATCTCCCTGTCACCATCAGTATCTCTCTGTCACCCTCAGTCTCTGTCACCCACTATCTCCCTGTCACTCACGGTCTCTCCTTGTCACTCCCTACCCTCACCCACTGCCTCTCACTGTCACCCTCTGCCTCTCTCTGTCTCCTACTCCCTTTCCCCATCCCCCTTTACTGCCACTCACTGCCTCTCCCCCTCACCTACTGCTTCTCCATTTCTCACTATCTTTCCCTGTCACCCACTGCATCTCACCATCATCCTCTACATCTCCCACTGATTCCCCCTGGCATCACCCACTTCCTCCCCTTGTCACCCATTCCCTGGCTTTACCCACTGCCTCTTACTATCACCCACTGCATTTCCATCTCCCACTATCTATCCCCATCATCCACTGCCTCTCCCCTGCGTCACTATCTCCCAATCACTCTCTCTGTCCTATCATCCTCTGCTTCTTCAAGGCATCGCACTCTTCCCCATTATATGGCTACTGCATTCCCTTTGAGGCCACACCCTATGTTGAGAGGTTATACCCTTGTTGCAAGGCCAGGACCACTTTCCCAGGGGCGTTCTTACTTTCTGTGCGGAAAAAATAATACCCACACTTTTTCGCCTGTCATGGTGCCCCCCCCCCCTGTCATTTTGTCCTGGATCCGCCCCTGCTAAGAGGGAATCAAGTTTGTTGCACGCCGGCAGCCATTAGCCTGCTCCTGGCAGAGCAATTCAATTGCTGCTCCATTCTGGCGCACACAGCCGCTGGTGCTGAAATTTCTGCTCGCAGCCCCCTGAGCTCACGAGCAGAAATTAGCAAAAAGTTACCTGTTTGAACGTTCAAATGGGACTTTCCACATTGCGCCCAATACTTTGGTCGGGTTTAGCTGCTTTACACGGCTACATCCACCTTCTCTGGGCGCGACAATGTTCCACCATTTTGAAGAGCTGATAACTAGTCAGATATGTTTATCAGTGTATTTTGGAAGCATTGATTGCAGAGCATTAACCATCTACACAGCCCATTGCCTCACTACTAGGACTTGTACACCCGCTAACCCTGAACACATGATAAAATAGGTTAGGTCTGTACATCACCACAGCTCATGTGGCCGTTACATTGGCCTTTCTCTATAGGGTCTCACCGGATCTTACACGCATTATTGTAGATGTTTCATACTCTTACATATTGTAGATCATCGCTGTACATTTCTGTTTATAGCGGAGTTCCCTGGGTGATTGCGGCATTACTGACACATCTTATAGGGATCACAGGGAACAGGATAAAGGGGTGTACACACGGAGAGATCCGTATTTAAAATCTAAGCAATCTGGCCAGAATTGCTTAGATTTTGAGCACGGAACTGCCGTGTGTATGCCCCCCAGCTCACTTCAGCGCTGTGGGAAGTGAGCGCCCCCCTCTCCACCCCACCCCCCTCGCCCAGCACATCGTGCTGTGCTGAGCGGGGGGAGAGATGTATGCTGACCGGTCTGTGTTAAGTTCTCTCAGCACACATCTCTCCCATCAGCACCCCCCTTTAGCCTAGAGATTGGCATCTAACGAGGGGACCAGCATACGCCTAGCTCCCTATATGTGAGATATAACAGAATCACTAAAGAAACGGTAAATTAAACAAAATTATATTTCTCATACGTCCTAGAGGATGGTGGGGTCCATTTCATGGCCATGGGGGTATAGATGGTTCCGCAGGAGCCATGGGCACTTTAAGACTTTTTAAGGGTGTGAACTGGCTCCTCCCTGTATACCCCTCCTCCAGACCTCAGTTTTAGAAATGTGCCCAGGCAGACTGGATGCACTCCAGGGGAGCTCTACTGAGTTTCTCTGAAAATACTTTGTTAGGTTTTTTATTTTCAGGGAGAACTGCTGGCAACAGTCTCCCTGCTTCATGGGACTGAGGGGGCAAAAGTAGGAACCAACTTCCTAAAGAGTTTCATGGCTCTGCTTCTGGCTGACAGGACACCATTAGCTCCTGAAAGGAACTGAACACTAGCCGTGCCTAGATGCTCACTTCCACAGCACGCCGTCACCCCCCTCACAGAGCCAGAAGTCAGAAGATAGGTGAGTATTAGAAGACAGATCTTCAATCAAGAAAGTGACGGCTAAAGGTACCGCGCGGCTGGAGGGAGCGCAGTGCGCCATGTTGCCCTCATATACACAGGCACTGCAGGGTGCAGGGCGTGGGGGGGGCACCCTGGGCAGCATGAAACATTTGAAAACTGGCATAAATAAGGGGCATAAGTTGCTGAGGCACAGTCCTACCCCCACCAGTATACAAAATTACATCATAAAAGCTGAGGAGAAACACACCATTGATGAGTGGAGCTTCCTCCTCAGTCAGCTAGCACACTGCTCAGCGCCATTTTCTCTCTCCTCAGGCTGCAAAGACAACGCTGGTCCTCCTCCACTACTGAACAAGTATCAGGGTGCAAAACAAGGGGGGCCACAGTAAATTTGGGGCTATATAATTGTGTGATTAGCATTATAAAAGCACTGCATGTCGGTGGGCATTTTGTGTTCACAGACATTGTGTTACTGGCGCTGGGTTGTGAACTGGCAAATCCTATCTGTGTCCCTCTGACAGATTTTACTATGGGTCTGTCCCCTATACATCCCGGAGTGTCTGTGGTGTGGTTGTGCACGTGTGTGACATGTCTGTGGCAGGGAACTCTGTGGAGACATGTGATACCCGGGACTAGAGACTTGTGTAGTATTCATGTAGGGGTATCACTGTACATGGGAATGGGTCAGCATGGGATTATTTTCCCTTTATGATACGTATAATAGTGCCTGTAACTGGTTAAGCATCAGAAGAAGGGGGGCGCTAGGACCCAGCAGAGGACCGTTACACAGACTGAACTACTAGCTCACGAGCCGCTGGCGGGAGAGATCCGGGTACCTAGGGAGAGTCTTTAAGAGCGAGGAGTGAAGGACCGTTGGGGGGTCTGAGGCGAGGAGTCAAGGAGAAAGGACTGCGCTGCTGTGACATCGGAACGAGGAGAGAGAGACCCGCGGCTAACTCCCAAGACCCGGAGTGGACAGAAGAGATGTACCTGATCTAACCTCCGGTGACAGCCGCATGATTCCGGTGGTCGCGTTAGAAGTGCAGTGACCCGCGAACGCAGGAGGGGACTGGCTGCGGCTGCAGTGTAAGACGGGACCTTCCTCCGTGACATCCGCCGGTCGTCTGTCAAGAACTGCTGCAGCAACCCGATCAGAGCAAGGAGGATCCGGGATTCGTGAGTGATCTCCAATAGGGCGGTAGGCGGCTCCCAAGCAGCCCATACATGGTGAGGGGAGGGCTCGCATGAACACTGACACATAGAAGGGCCTCAGGGTGAAGGGAAAATTAACTCAGTGCCCTGTCAGATAGCAATGAACTGCGGCCTCTCGCTGAAGGGGATTTAAGACTGCACTGTATTATAGATCAAGATAGCTAGACATCATCTGAAGTACATAAATCCAGCTCATTCGATGTATTACCAGTGCTTGTGAACCATATCGGAGAAGTTTTAACTACTAAATAAGCAGTCAGCTTTGAGAAGGGGAAAACCATATTACCCTTTGTTCAAAGGAAAACAGCTAGTTTAAAGAAAAAGAAAATTATTATTCTAGTTATGCTTTGAGCCAGACTTACCTCAGATACCACCTACAACCAGACCGTAGAAAACAGCCAGACAGCCATTCACCTCGTCATTTGAATAGTTTGAATAGGATTCCAGAGAAAACTTCTCCGTCAGCTGCAGTCAGATAAAACAAAGAAGGAGATAAATTCCATTAATTAACTTAAATTACTGAAGGAACATCTTCATGATAGGAGTGATCAAGCGTTAATTTTTTTTTTGAGATCTATTCAACCGCGTCAGACATTAAGCAAAGGAAACAAAAACAGCTTACTTTATATCTAGTGACCAAGCTTGAGGATAAAAATAAAAGAGGGAGAGCTAACTAACTGTGCTACACTTGTAAGGAATTTATCAACAAAAGAGACTTCATGTGCACCAACACAACGGCCATTAACTATTGCGTAGTATAGACGTTTAAGGGAAATTGATATACATGGTTACCATTCCCAGTTTAAGCATAATAGTACTTAGTAAGAGTGTTTCACTATATAACTTTGCTTATGGTACTAGTTCAGAGTACTGATATAATATTCATGCTTAGTAGTTATTGATAAGATTGTGCTGTCATACTAACTCATCTTTCAAACCCAAGGAAGGTCTGCTGAGATCGTCAGTTGCTGTATAATAAAATAAGAATATTCTGTGTGTTGTGACATAATATTGTGTTGTTCCTAATTTCATAAATGTTGTTATTAGCAATAATAAATGCTAATTAAGGAGTTGCTGTAAATATTATTAAAAACGATAGTTGAAGGTAATTGCAATATTCGATTGAGTTGCAACATATGCTTGAAACTACCCTCTCTGCAAAGATTGGAAAGATTGAACGAGAATATTGCATACAGATAGCGTGTGTTTGATACACTTAAGTGGCGTCACGAACAGGATACATAACTTAAAACGAGGAAACCTATACTAGAGGAAGATGTCAAAAGAACAGGCTACATCAGCTGGAATATCCGGTGGGGAGCATAGTAAGACAACACAAGAGGCACCTAGTATGGCACAGATAAATCCAATAACTCTACCATGCTATTTTGGGGCTCCCTGGCTTCCGACATACCATGGAGATAGACGTATTCCAGAAGGGAATACATTAACTGATTTTAAAAATAAAATGAAGTCGATGTTTCGATTATATCCATTAAGTGAGCAACAAAAAGTGGAAATTTTAATTGGTCAACTAAAAGGATCGGCGCATCGGGAAGTAATCTCTTGGCCTGTGGATGAGCGGAAGAGTATTGATCAGATCTTACAACGATTAGCTACGACTTTTGAACTTCGCACTATTTCCGAACTAAAGATGAAGTTTTATGCTAGAAAGCAGCGTCCGGGAGAAACACTTAGAGATTATGCACTGAGTCTTCAGGAAGCATTGAAAGCTCTTCAAACCGTGGATGAAAAGGAAATTAAGGATATCGATGAAGCCTTGGTGTCACAGTTTGTAGAGGGGGCAAATGGAGAAGGGATCAAGGCTCAACTCAGAATGCTGAGGATGCAGATACCTGACCATACATTCCTGGATTTTAAAGAGGCTGCAATCAAGGTGGTAGGGACAGATATCGCTCCAGAAGTTAGTTTCCCTGAGATGCCTGGTTATCAGGAAGACTGGCCCCCTAAAGGAAACAACTTTTCCGATAACAGCAAATTCAAAAGAAACCTAGAAACCGCTGCACAGAATTTCCGGACATCAACTACGGATCCAGTGCAAACTCTAAAAAGCCAGATGGAGGAGCTAGTAACGGGAATGGCTGAGGTTTGCAACGAAGTTCGAAATTTGGCCAGGAAGCAAGCTTCTGGTCCCAGCGAACCTAGATGGCAACAAGAGCAAAGAAGGGCTAGAAGTGATTGGTACAATTCGCCCCAAGCGGGGGGGAAGGAGAACGACCGACCGATTTGACCCCCAATGTCGACCCATTTGTCGCCAATGTCAAAAACCGGGACACATAGCACGTAATTGCGATCAAGGGGAGTCTTTAAACTCCAATGCCCCGAGGTCGGAGACCGAGCCTCGGGGGGAAATACCACAGTAAGTTCAAAATCTGAAGAATGGTGGTCTCAGTATGTAGGACAATGTCCCCATATCCCGATATCTATTAACGGAGTGGAAATTATGGCCATGGTAGATACCGGATCGCAAATAACCACCATTCAGCATTCTACTTTTCTACAGAATTGGGGAGAAAATCAAATTGTGACACCTCCACCCACGTGGTTACAACTGATAGCCAGTGATGGGTCAAGTATAGCCTGCGTGGGTTTCTGGGAGGCCAATGTAAAGATTGGAGAAACTGAACTTCCTCGACAAGGGTACTTGATTACACATGCCAGTGACCCCAATGCTATCCCTATGATTCTCGGGATGAATATATTGCAGAGTTGATTTCAATCCTGAGACAAGAACTCCCTAAAACTGGGACCACCCATCAGGACGTCCTCCAGAAAACCATTAAAACACTGCAAAGCCACCAGGCATTTGTGTATTGTAACGGATCCATTGGAAAGGTTCGGATTACGGATAGCAAACCTATCAAAGTGCCTCCCAACTCTGAAATCATTGTATGGGGCAAAACTAAATGTGGCCCTGGAGGAAAATATTATGAGGCCCTTGTCGAACCTTGTGATCTGAGTGAGGAAAATGAAATCGTCGTGGCCCATTGTTCTAGAGATGAGCGCCGGAAATTTTTCGGGTTTTGTGTTTTGGTTTTGTGTTCGGTTCCGCGGCCGTGTTTTTGGTTCGAACGTGTTTTGGCAAAACCTCACCGAATTTTTTTTTGTCGGATTCGGGTGTGTTTTGGATTCGGGTGTTTTTTTAAAAAAAAACTAAAAAACAGCTTAAAACATTGAATTTGAGGGTCATTTTGATCCCATAGTATTATTAACCTCAATAACCATAATTAACACTCATTTTCAGTCTATTCTGAACACCTTACACCTCACAATATTATTTTTAGTCCTAAAATTTGCACCGAGGTCGCTGGATGACTAAGCTCAGCGACCCAAGTGGCCGACACAAACACCTGGCCCATCTAGGAGTGGCACTGCAGTGTCACGCAGGCTGGCCCTTCAAAAAACACTCCCCAAACAGCACATGGCGCAAAGAAAAAAAGAGGCGCAATGAGGTAGCTGTGTGAGTAAGCTAAGCGACCCTAGTGGCCGACACAAACACCTGGCCCATCTAGGAGTGGCACTGCAATGTCACGCAGGATGGCCCTTCAAAAAACACTCCCCAAACAGCACATGACGCAAAGAAAAAAAGAGGCGCAATGAGGTAGCTGTGTGAGTAAGCTAAGCGACCCTAGTGGCCGACACAAACACCTGGCCCATCTAGGAGTGGCACTGCAGTGTCACGCAGGATGGCCCTTCAAAAAACACTCCCCAAACCGCACATGACGCAAAGAAAAAAAGAGGCGCAATGAGGTAGCTGTGTGAGTAAGCTAAGCGACCCTAGTGGCCGACACAAACACCTGGCCCATCTAGGAGTGGCACTGCAGTCTCCTAAAGTAAGCTACTAGTATCAAGAAGATAGAAAAAAAAAAACACGGGTAGGTGGTATACAATTATGGATGGACGAGCGACTGCCGACACAGAGGTAGCTACAGCCGTGGACTACCGTACTGTGTCTGCTGCTAATATAGACTGGATGATAATGAGATAAAATTAAAATATATATATATCACTAGTACTGCAGCCGGACAGGTATATATTATGTAATGACGGACCTGCTGGACACTGTCAGCACTGCAGACTCCTAAAGTAAGCTACTAGTATCAAGAAGATAGAAAAAAAAAAAAACACGGGTAGGTGGTATACAATTATGGATGGACGAGAGACTGCCGACACAGAGGTAGCTACAGCCGTGGACTACCGTACTGTGTCTGCTGCTAATATAGACTGGATGATAATGAGATAAAATTAAAATATATATATATCACTAGTACTGCAGCCGGACAGGTATATATTATGTAATGACGGACCTGCTGGACACTGTCAGCTCAGCACTGCAGACTCCTAAAGTAAGCTACTAGTTTCAAGTAGATAGAAAAAAAAAAAACACGGGTAGGTGGTATACAATTATGGATGGACGAGAGACTGCCGACACAGAGGTAGCTACAGCCGTGGACTACCGTACTGTGTCTGCTGCTAATAGACTGGATGATAATGAGATAAAATTTTAATATATATATATGTATATATATATATATCACTAGTTCTGCAGCCGGACAGGTATATATTATGTAATGACGGACCTGCTGGACACTGTCAGCAGAATCCGTTTATAAAAACACCACACGACGAGTGTTTAACTTTTTCAGGCAGACAATCACAATATACTGGTGGTCAGCAGACAATCACAATATACTGGTGGTCAGTGGTCACTGGTCAGTCACACTGGCAGTGGCACTCTGGCAGCAAAAGTGTGCACTGTACTTAAAATATGTACTCCTGCTATAACTGCTCCCCAGTCTCCCCCACAATTAAGCTGTGTGAGCAGTGAGCACTCAGCACAGTCAGATAATGATATACAGTATTACATAAGATGCAGCACACTGGGCTGAGCACAGATATGGTATGTGACTGTGTCACACACTGTATCGTTTTTTTTCAGGCAGAGAACGGATTAATTAAACTGGTGGTCACTGGTCACACTATCAGCAGCAAGTAGTACTCCTCCTAATAATATGCTCCCCAAAATTAGTAAATCAAGTGTCTCTCTCTAGTACTCTAGTCTAAACGGAGAGGACGCCAGCCACGTCCTCTCCCTATCAATCTCAATGCACGTGTGAAAATGGCGGCGACGCGCGGCTCCTTATATAGAATCCGAGTCTCGCGATAGAATCCGAGCCTCGCGAGAATCCGACAGCGGGATGATGACGTTCGGGCGCGCTCGGGTTAACCGAGCAAGGCGGGAAGATCCAAGTCACTCGGCCCCCGTGTAAAAAAACCTGAAGTTCGGGCGGGTTCGGATTCCGAGGAACCGAACCCGCTCATCACTACATTGTTTAGTGACCGTGACCAATGGAAGGGTCCCAATCCGGATCTTGAATCCTCACAATCATACGATTAAATTATACCGACAACGACCAATTGCTACGCTTTCGTGGACTACCTTTCAGGATGTTATACCTATGCAAACAGAAGCTCACCAACAGAGCAATAACGTTGTCCAGGCAGAGGGCAACACCCCGACAGAGTGGTGTAATGACATCCAAATCGGCGATGACGATACCCCTGGTGAGCATAAAAAAGGTGCACTTCAGGTAGTAAAGGAGAATCCTCAAACCTTTAGTCAAGGTCCCTTGGATTTTGGAACAGTAACAACTGTGAAACACCGCATCTTGACTGGCAATGCTACTCCTATCAAGGAAAAACACAGACCCTTAGCTCCTGCCCTGTATCAACCAGTCCGCAAGATGCTCGAAGATATGAAAGCTACTGGCGTCATTCAAGAGAGCCACAGCCCTTGGGAGGCCCCAATGGTCCTAGTAAAAAAAAAAGAATGGACAACTGCGCTTTTGTGTCGATTACCGAAAATTGAACCAGATTACACCCAAGGATGCATATCTGCTTCCCAGAATTGAGGAATCACTTGCAGCTTTGAAATCGGCCAAGTATTTCTCCACGTTAGATTTAACTAGCGGATATTGGCAGATTATGATGGCGCCAGAAGATAAAGAGAAAACAGCCTTTACTACTCCTATGGGGCTCCATGAATTCAATCGAATGCCATTTGGATTGTGCAATGCTCTGGCAACATTCCAAAGAGTGATGGAGCATTGCCTGGGAGATAGAAATTTTGAAATGGTGTTATTATATTTGGACGACATTATCATCTTTTCCAAATCATATTCGGACCATCTACAACATTTACATGAAGTCTTCCAACAATTGGCTAGATACGGCCTAAAGGTTAATCCTGCTAAGTGTCACTTGTTAAAACCTAAAGTTCATTACTTGGGACATTTGGTGAGCTCGGAAGGAGTGGCCCCGGATCCAGAAAAGGTTCGAGTGGTACAAGATTGGCCCGTTCCCCGAACTGTCAAAGATGTAAGACAATTTCTTGGATTCGCGGGGTATTATAGACGCTTCACCGTTTATAGCTTACACCGACTGTAATCCTCTGGCCCATTTAGCTACTGCCAAGTTGGGGGCATTAGAGCAGCAATGGTATGCACGTTTGGCTAACTATCAGTTTACCATACAATATCGACCTGGCCAAAATAATAGTAATGCAGATGCATTATCTCGGCTGATGGACCAAGAAGAATCGGAAGTAAATGACTATCGAGAGACAGTGGAACTTCCCCCTTTTCAGGCCACCCGGCGAACAGTGGTGCATCATTACGCTGCCTCCAAGATAAGTAAGTCTGATTACCAATCGGAAGAAAGCAGTTCAAGCGAATGGCAGGAGTGGCAAGAAAAATACCCACTGTTTCAACAGTTAAAGGGATTATTACTGCAAAATAGAGGCTTGTCCAAGTCTGAAAGACAAACTTCAGCACCAGAGTTGGTTAAGCTATGGAGACAGCGGGATCGTCTAGAGATTCACCGAAACGTAATAGTCCGCAAGAGCGTCCATCCCAAAACTCATCTGACCATCACTCAAGTGCTCATCCCTGCGCCAAAGGCACCAGTCCTCTTGCGAGCTTATCATGATCAATCGGGTCATTTCGGACAACAGAAGACAGAATTGCATCTCAGACAACGGTTCTATTGGGTAGGGCTACGCCAGAATGTCGAAGAATGGTGTAAAAACTGCCATGCGTGTAGCCTACGGAAACCTGCTCTATCTACAGATAAGGCCCCCCTTCATCTAATTGTCAGCAGCAAGCCTCTTGACTTGGTCACCATTGATCATGTGAAGCTAGAGAAGAGTACGGCGGGATACGAATACGCCCTCATGATAGTGGACCATTATACCAAATTCGCAGTTGCTCTACCAGTAAAAGATATGACGGCGAAGACTACTGCTGAGGTCTTTTGGAGGGCCTTCGTGCGACCATATGGTTTTCCTGATAAAATCTTGACCGATCAGGGGCCCGCATTTACATCTCGACTCTTTCGAGAATTATGTCTCCTGTATGGATGTAATAAAATACAAACCACAGCCTATCACCCTCAGGGGAACGGCCTTTGTGAAAAGACTAATCAGACGCTGATCCAAATGCTTCGGACCCTTCCTCTGCAGAGAAGACAAGAATGGCCATTATTACTAACAGAGTTTATATTCATCTACAATAACACCATCCATAGTTCTACTGGATATACACCGTATTATTTATTATTTGGTAGACAAGGAAAATTACCAGTAGATGTTACTTTTCAAGTAGACAGTACCCCAGAACCGTTTCTGGAGATGGACTGGGTGACAGAACACCAACGTCGATTGAGGATGGCTCATGACCTGGTAAAACAACATAGAGAAATAGCACAGAAGCGGCAAGAGACCAATTATAACCGTATAGCGCAAGCTGAACCCTTGCTGGTTGGATGTAGAGTCCTAAAGAAAAATAACCAACGACAAAGTAAATTAGATGCTCGCTGGGAGCCGATCCCATATAAAATAATAGGAAGGCTGAATCCAGAAATAGCAGTATACCGTATTCAACGAGAAGATGGAAGTCGGCCTAGTATAGTCCATCGAGATCAACTCAAACTGTGCCCCGTTTGGCCAGAAGTTGAAAATGGGACCATTCCATTCCTAGAAGAAACTCCAACCGCAACCTCATACCCAGATGCAATGATGAGTCTCTATTGGCCGATTCTGGGCATTGTCGGAACTTCAACTAACACAGATGTGACTGAAACTGTGCTGGACAATGGTGTGGACTTTGTACATTGGGAAGTTCCTGTGTTGAGACGTTCTGAAAGGAGCACAAGAGGGAAATTACCTATGAGATACCAGTCTTAAAGTATTTAAGTTAAGTTGATCCAATGTGTTATGTGAAGTGATATTCTGTATGTTATAGTTAAAAAAAAAATATATATATATTTTTCTTTTTGAGCTGTTACAGATTTGTATGTGGTTGTCGGATGCGTAAGGATACGCATCAAATTAGCAGGGTGGTATGTGATACCCGGGACTAGAGACTTGTGTAGTATTCATGTAGGGGTATCACTGTACATGGGAATGGGTCAGCATGGGATTATTTTCCCTTTATGATACGTATAATAGTGCCTATAACTGGTTAAGCATCAGAAGAAGGGGGGCGCAGAGGACCGTTACACAGACTGAACTACTAGCTCACGAGCCGCTGGCGGGAGAGATCCGGGTACCTAGGGAGAGTCTTTAAGAGCGAGGAGTGAAGGACCGTTGGGGGGTCTGAGGCGAGGAGTCAAGGAGAAAGGACTGCGCTGCTGTGACATCGGAACGAGGAGAGAGAGAGACCTGCGGCTAACTCCCAAGACCCGGAGTGGACAGAAGAGATGTACCTGATCTAACCTCCGGTGACAGCCGCATGATTCCGGTGGTCGCGTTAGAAGTGCAGTGACCCGCGAACGCAGGAGGGGACTGGCTGCGGCTGCAGTGTAAGACGGGACCTTCCTCCGTGACATCCGCCGGTCGTCTGTCAAGAACTGCTGCAGCAACCCGATCAGAGCAAGGAGGATCCGGGATTCGTGAGTGATCTCCAATAGGGCGGTAGGCGGCTCCCAAGCAGCCCATACATGGTGAGGGGAGGGCTCGCATGAACACTGACACATAGAAGGGCCTCAGGGTGAAGGGAAAATTAACTCAGTGCCCTGTCAGATAGCAATGAACTGCGGCCTCTCGCTGAAGGGGATTTAAGACTGCACTGTATTATAGATCAAGATAGCTAGACATCATCTGAAGTACATAAATCCAGCTCATTCGATGTATTACCAGTGCTTGTGAACCATATCGGAGAAGTTTTAACTACTAAATAAGCAGTCAGCTTTGAGAAGGGGAAAACCATATTACCCTTTGTTCAAAGGAAAACAGCTAGTTTAAAGAAAAAGAAAATTATTATTCTAGTTATGCTTTGAGCCAGACTTACCTCAGATACCACCTACAACCAGACCGTAGAAAACAGCCAGACAGCCATTCACCTCGTCATTTGAATAGTTTGAATAGGATTCCAGAGAAAACTTCTCCGTCAGCTGTAGTCAGATAAAACAAAGAAGGAGATAAATTCCATTAATTAACTTAAATTACTGAAGGAACATCTTCATGATAGGAGTGATCAAGCGTTAATTTATTTTGAGATCTATTCAACCGCGTCAGACATTAAGCAAAGGAAACAAAAACAGCTTACTTTATATCTAGTGACCAAGCTTGAGGATAAAAATAAAAGAGGGAGAGCTAACTAACTGTGCTACACTTGTAAGGAATTTATCAACAAAAGAGACTTCATGTGCACCAACACAACGGCCATTAACTATTGCGTAGTATAGACGTTTAAGGGAAATTGATATACATGGTTACCATTCCCAGTTTAAGCATAATAGTACTTAGTAAGAGTGTTTCACTATATAACTTTGCTTATGGTACTAGTTCAGAGTACTGATATAATATTCATGCTTAGTAGTTATTGATAAGATTGTGCTGTCATACTAACTCATCTTTCAAACCCAAGGAAGGTCTGCTGAAATCGTCAGTTGCTGTATAATAAAATAAGAATATTCTGTGTGTTGTGACATAATATTGTGTTGTTCCTAATTTCATAAATGTTGTTATTAGCAATAATAAATGCTAATTAAGGAGTTGCTGTAAATATTATTAAAAACGATAGTTGAAGGTAATTGCAATATTCGATTGAGTTGCAACATATGCTTGAAACTACCCTCTCTGCAAAGATTGGAAAGATTGAACGAGAATATTGCATACAGATAGCGTGTGTTTGATAGGCGCTGGCCGGCCTCTGAGTGCGCTGGCCGGCCTCTGAGTGCTGCTGCTGCGGCGGGCTCGCAGGCTAGTTCCGGGGTCAGAGGAGGTGATGGCCCGAGGCATGCTGGGTGCTCCTCTGGTCAGGAGAATTGTGGTGGATCCTGCGGAGGTCTCAGGAGGACCGTGGTTGCTAGGGGCTGGAGGAGGCAAGGAAGCCTGGAATCTGGTCAGCCCGAGCAGCCTGAGCAACAAGACTCTGCCCATGAATGGAGGATGCCTAGTCCCTGGAGGGTATGCAAGCCCAGATGGAAACGCAGACCACGGAGAGAGAGGAAGCAAAAGCGGGGTAAAAGAGCAGGTATTAGGGTAAGACTTTATCTGTGCCCCTATAGACCAGCGCTTCCCAGTTTATTTATGGCAAACGTAAGATCTCTTACGAACAAATTGGATGAGATCCATGTGAGACTGGCAAACAAGTCCCCTTTAAAGACCTGCTCTCTCATGATTTTCACAGAGACATGGCTGAATGACTCTATCCTGGACTCTGTAGTTCAGCTTACAGATAGATCATTATTTAGATCAGACAGAACCATGGAATCTGGGAAAACGCGAGGAGGTGGACTATGTGTATACGTAAATAATAACTGGTGTACTGATGCCAGTCTTGTTGCGACTTTTTGCTCTGTAAATGTGGAATATATGGTGGTAAAGTGTCGACCATTCTATTTGCCAAGAGAATTTTCAGTGGCGTTGGTAATGGCCGTATACATTCCTCCCTCTGCTCATGTAGAATCTGCATTAGATATCTTGCACGCTGCTATAGTTAAACTGGAAACTAAATATGTTGAGGGGGTTCTTTTAGTAGCAGGGGATTTTAATCAGGCTAGATTGAAGGTAGTTTTACCAAAATTCTATCAATATGTTAAAGTCCCTACTAGAGGGGGAAATGTGTTGGACCATGTCTATTGTAATATTAAGGATGCTTATGCGACTTTTAGATATCCCAATATTGGTCATTCTGATCACATGTCCCTATTTTTGGTTCCAGCATACAAAACCGTAGTCCAACGGTTTAGGCCGACTAGTACTAGTATTACAGTTTGGCCTGAGGGGGCAATGCAGAAACTTCAGGATGCTTTGGAATTTACTGATTGGGGGTTGTTCATTGAAGAATCATTGGGGGATGATAATAATGTGAATGTGGACTCCCTTACTTCCATGGTCCTTGGTTATGTGTGTTGTTGCATACAGAGTGTAACAATTAAAAAGTGTGTTCGTACTTACGCAAATGATAAACCATGGATAAATGGTACGGTTCGAACCTTATTAAGTGAGAGAGACAAAGCTTTTAGATCTGGTGACCAAAATGTTTTTAGGGCTGCCCGTCAAAAATTAAAAAAGGGTATAATAGAGGCAAAAAGGGCCTTTTCTGTTAAACTCGAAAGCAAGTTTAAAAATGATAAAGATGCAAAAAGTCTGTGGAAAGGTATTCAAGATATCTCTGACTACAAAGTTAATAAGAACCCCTCTCATAAAGAGGCTGACAGTTCCCTAGGGGAGACATTAAACATATTTTACTCTCGTTTTGATAGTATGGCTGTTTCCCCTGTAGACTGGGATGGGAATCTGGAGAACGCGGAGCCCCTGGTACTGGATGAATTGTCTGTCAGACGGTGTTTTGCCAGTTCTAAATCAGGTAAGGCCCCCGGCCCAGATGGGATTCCGGGAAATGTTATCAAGACATGTGCTGAGCAGTTGGCTGGGATTTTTACTATAATTTTTAACCTTTCTCTTGCCACTTGTCATGTGCCTAAGTGTTTTAAGTCATCTATTATTGTCCCGGTCCCCAAAAATGGTAAGGCCAGTGAGCCAAACGATTACCGACCAATTGCTCTGACATCTCTTATAATGAAGGCCTTTGAAAGATTGGTTATGGGACACATAAAAAAAAGTATCCCAGCCAATCTGGATCCTTTTCAATTTGCATATAAAGCAAATAGGTCGACAGATGACGCTGCTATCACCTTGATTCATCGTGTGGCTACCCATCTAGAATCCACATGTTCCTCTGCGAGAATTTTGTTCGTGGATTACAGTTCGGCATTTAATACAGTAATCCCAACATCATTAGTGTTTAAATTATCTGAGTTGGGATTGAATAACTTTGTATGTAGATGGATCTTGGATTTCTTGACTAACAGGCCCCAATCTGTTAGATTGTACAATTCCCTGTCAAGCGAACTTGTAATCAGTACAGGGGTGCCTCAGGGTTGTGTACTGAGTCCCCTGCTGTACTCTCTGTTTACCTATGATTGCCATTCAAATTCGGAGTCAGTTCACATTATTAAATTTGCCGATGATATCGCAGTCGTAGGTTTAATAAGTAAGGACGATGAGTCAGAATATAGATCTGAGGTCGCTAGGTTAGAAGCTTGGAGTCAAACTAATCACTTAATTTTAAATGTAAAAAAAACAAAAGAAATGATTGTAGATTTTAGGAAAATTCACATGCAGCCTTCTTGTCCCCTAGTCGTAAATAACCAGGTTGTGGAGACAGTTGAGTCCTTTAAATTCCTGGGTATTAACATCTCCAATGACCTGTCTTGGGGTATCCATACACGATGTGTTGTTAAAAAATCTCAACAACGCCTGTTTTTATTGAGGAAAATGCGCATGGCAGGGATACGTAAGGAGATTTTAGTAAACTTTTATTCAGCAATTTTAGAGAGTGTCCTCACATACGGAATTATAGTATGGTTTGGAAACTGTACTGCTATAGAACGTAAGTCCCTTCAGAGAGTGGTTAAAACTGCAAGTAGAGTAATTGGAGTCAGCCTGCCCTGTATTCAGGATATATATGAAAAAAGGCTCCTCACTAAGGTGAAAAGTATTCTGGGAGATCTATCTCATCCAAATGGGGGGATGTTTTCTGTGTTGCCATCTAATAGGCGTTACCGTTCTATTCTTTGTCGGACAAACCGGTTAAGGGGTAGTTTTTTCCCAAAAGCAATAAACATGTTAAACCAGATAGGACCGAGATAAATTGACAATTGGGAATGTCTTGGGTTTAGGAGTGCTCTCTTCGTTCTGTTCTTATGGTCTCTGTATATGCTTGCTTTTTAGTTTCGTTGATTGTTCATTGAACTATTGATGACAATAAAGTATTATTATTATTATTATTATTATTATACACTTAAGTGGCGTCACGAACAGGATACTGTTACGATTCCTGTACTCCAGACTGGAGAAGATCTTATGGCAGAGATCTGAGTACAGGAATGAAATACAGGTTGTGGGAGCTGGAGAGCCTAGTAACCCCTGGCGCCCTAACTCCGTTGTCTCGCCCGTGTTATCAGAAATCCCCTGCGAGACTATGGTTGCTTGAGCCCATGGCAGCCGCGTTCGAAGGGCGGATTATGTCTGCCCAACCCCGATGCCCCCGCAGGTCTTAATGGGAGACAAGGGGAAGTCCGAGACAGGGTGATAACAAGGGGCCCTCTGACTAAGCAACCAAGCCAGGGGTTACAAGCTAACTAAACTAAATCAAAAGGTATGTGCGGACTAGCCGCCAGGGAAAAGGACAACCAAAGATCCACGGATCCGACACTCCTATCCGGCACCGCTGGACACCAGAGTGGATCTTGTGGAAGCGGAATCCTCCGCAAAGCTCCAGAACTCAAAATAAACACAATAATAAATAGTAGCGGACAAGCCGCAACACACGGCTGCGCCGCGACTCACGAACGCCACCAGATGTTAAAGGTGCTCGATCAGACTCCAGGAACAGATGGTAACTTCCGAGTACAGGATCACTGAGAACAGGAACAAACGAACAGACCGGGACTGGGAACTCTCTCTGCAGCAGAATCAGGCAAACAGGAAGCTATCACCGGCGTCTGTGAGGAGTCCTGGGAGTGCTTTTAACAGAGAGTCTTCCAATCAGCTGTTTGGAGGCTGATTGGATTAAATGCCATGCAGCTGACAAGCTGCATGGCCAGGGAAACAGATGAGTGATAATTACAACATGCCGTGCAGCTGCATGCTACACAGCCAGGAAACCAGTGATGATATAAACTTAGACCCAGCAACAGGGAACACGATCCGACAGTGGCGTCCCCGTTGCTAGGCGCCGGCCGCACTGACGAGCGGACCCTCGGCGCCTAACAGTACCCCCCCCTTGAGGAGGGGTCAAGGAACCCCTAAATCCGGGTTTCTGAGGAAATTCTTGAAAAAATGCCCTTTTGAGCCTTGGGGCATGAAGGTCCTCATCTAGGACCCACGACCTTTCCTCAGGACCATAACCTCTCCAATGCACCAAAAAATAAAGCCGACCCCGGGACAACTTGGAATCGAGAACCTTCTCAACCACGAACTCCTGCTGACCCTGTACATTAACTGGTGATCTCCCCTGAGGTTTTTTACGAGGAAATCTGCTAGATGAAACATATGGTTTGAGCAAAGAACAATGGAAGGTATTTCCGATCCGTAACGTTTTTGGTAGCTGTAACCGGAAAGCAACTGGATTGACTTTTTTGATAATGAGAAATGGTCCAATAAATCTAGGACCCAATCTGGCTGAGGTTTGTCGAAGTTTGATATTGCGAGTCGACAGCCACACCCTGTCTCCTACTCTAAAAGTGCACGGCCGCCGGAACCTGTCCGAAAAATCTTTTTCCCTGAAAGCTGCTTTTCTGAGAGCTATGAGCACTTTTTTCCAAATAAGTTTAAGATGAGAGGTCAGGGCCAGAGAGGAGACAGAGGAATGTTGGAAAAATGAATTAGCTCTGGGGTGAAAACCAAAAACTGCAAAAAATGGAGACACATTGGTGGAGGAATGACAGGCATTATTATAAGCAAACTCTGCCAATGGAAGAAACTCAGACCAGTCATTTTGGAGTTTGGCCGAGTACAAACGCAAATATTGTTTTAAGGATTGGTTCACTCGCTCAGTCTGTCCATTTGATTGTGGATGATAACCGGAGGTTAATGATAATTTCATTTTTAACGAAGCACAAAAAGACTTCCAAAACTGTGCAATGAATTGTGGACCCCTGTCAGAAACAATATCAGTGGGTAACCCATGGAGTCTGAAAACATGACGGAGGAACAAGACTGCCAATCCCTGGGCAGATGGCAATCGGGGAAGACCAATAAAATGAGCCATCTTACTAAAACGGTCCACTACCACCCATATGACTGTGCATCCAGCTGACAGAGGGAGATCCACCACAAAATCCATGGAGATATGCGACCATGGTCTAAGGGGAACATTCAATGGCATAAGTTGACCAATAGGCAAAGAACGGGGAACTTTATGCTGTGCACAGACCTGACACGAAACAACAAACTCTTTAATGTCTTTAGAAAGACCAGGCCACCACACTGAGCGGGATACCAATTCAAAAGTTTTAGCGACTCCCAGATGCCCTGCAACTTTGCTATCATGAAATTCCTCCAAAACAGTTGCTCTCAAAAACTCAGGAACAAAAAGACGGCCAGCAGGAGTATTTCCCGGAGCTTGATGTTGAAGCAGCTTCAATTGAGAAAAAACATCCTGTGTGAGACCTGCCTGAATGACTGAAGGCGGAAGTATGAGAGTAACCGGACTGTTGTCTTGAACGGGAAGAAAACTGCGTGAGAGGGCATCTGCCTTGGTATTCTTGGAACCAGGTCTGAAGGTGATAATGAATTTGAAACGAGTGAAAAATAAAGCCCAACGAGCCTGTCGGGCATTCAGTCGCTTAGCTGATTCAATGTATTGAAGATTTTTGTGATCCGTCAAAACAGAAATGGTATGGGTCGCTCCTTCAAGCCAATGTCTCCACTCCTCAAAAGCCCATTTAATAGCCAGCAACTCCCGATTACCAACATCGTAGTTGGATTCAGCAGATGAGAATTTCCTGGACATAAAGGCACAAGGATGTAACTCAAGGGAATCTGGATCCTTCTGAGAAAGGATAGCCCCTACACCAACCTCCGAGGCATCTACCTCAACGATGAAAGGCAATTCTGGGTTGGGATGTCTAAGGACAGGGGCTGAGACAAAGGCTTGTTTCAAGGCCTGAAAAGATACTTCAGCTTCACATGACCAATTGGTAGGATCTGCTCCCTTCTTAGTGAGTGCCACAATGGGAGCAACTATGTCAGAGAAAGAGTGAATAAACCTTCTATAGTAGTTTGCAAACCCTAAAAAGCGCTGAATTGCTTTTAAGTTGGTGGGTTGCGCCCAACTCAGGATGGCTTGGAGCTTCTTAGGTTCCATTCGGAATCCCCGAGGGGAAATAATGTACCCTAAAAAGGATACCTCCGTGACGTGAAATTCACACTTCTCCGGTTTGGCATACAAGTGATTTTCACGTAATTTCTTAAGTACCTGACGCACCTGGGTAACATGTTGTTCTATAGAGTCAGAATAAATCAAAATGTCGTCTAAATAGACCACAACGAATCTTCCCAGAAACTCATGGAGCACATCATTAATGAGATCCTGAAAGACTGCCGGAGCGTTAGATAGGCCGAATGGCATGACCAGATACTCATAGTGACCTGATTGAGTACTGAATGCCGTTTTCCACTCATCCCCTGATCTGATTCTAATGAGATTATATGCTCCTCTCAGGTCAATCTTAGAAAAAATAACAGCCGAACGTAGCTGATCAAAGAGGACAGAGATCAGAGGCAGAGGGTAAGTATTCTTTACTGAGATTTTATTCAGGGCTCGAAAGTCAATGCAGGGTCTGAGGGAACCATCCTTCTTCTCTACGAAGAAAAAACCTGCACTTAAAGGGGATTTAGATGGCCTGATAAACCCTTTCTCAAGACTTTCTTTCACATACTCATTCATGGCCACAGTTTCAGGACCAGACAATGCATATAACCTTCCTTTAGGCAACGTGGCACCAGGAATTAACTCAATGGTACAATCATAAGGCCTATGGGGAGGCAAAATATCCGCATTGCCCTTGGAAAACACATCCAAAAAATCTTGGTATTCTCCAGGAATATGTGCGGACCTGGCAGCAGCTACTCGGATAGGAAGTGTAATACATTCTTTATCACAGATGGTACTCCATTGTAGGATCTCCCCAGACTGCCAATCTATGATGGGATTATGAAAGGCCAGCCAAGGGTGACCCAGAACCACAGGAACTGCTGGACAATGGGTAAGAAAAAACTCAATCTTTTCAGAATGTAGAGCTCCCACCGAGAGCAAAACAGGAGGTGTACATAGAGAAATAACCCCATTGGATAAGGGACTCCCATCTAAACCATGCATGGTGATACACCTACTTAAGGTTAACTGAGGAATACCTAAGGCCTTGGCCCATGTTAAGTCCATAAAGTTTCCTGCAGCTCCACTGTCCACAAAAGCAGAGACCGAGGAACAGAGGCTGTCATAAGAAACTTTAGCAGGAACCAATAGTGAATTATTTGAGGAGATGAGCTGTAGACCAAAGTGAACCCCCTCACTATTCACTTGGTCAGAAAGTTTCCCGACTTGTTTGGGCAACTACGGGCAAAATGTCCCTTACCTCCGCAGTACAAACACAGACCAGAATTTTGCCTCCTGGTTCTTTCTTCCGGAGACAATTTGGAGAGACCAATCTGCATAGGCTCCTCCATGTCTACCGGAACGGAAGAAACACAGGGAAAAGAAACTACAGATGCCCATTTCTCAGTCCTCCGCTCTCTGAGCCTACGATCTATTTTAATAGAGAGCTCCATGAGTTTATCAAGGTTCTCAGGAGCGGGATACTGAAGGAGGCTGTCTTTTATAGATTCAGATAAGCCGAGGCGAAACTGACTGCGCAGGGCAGGATCATTCCAGCCACAGTCGTTCGACCAACGGCGAAACTCTGTACAATAATTCTCTGCAGGATTCCTACCCTGTCTTAGAGCACGCAACTGACTTTCTGCGGATGCCTCTCTATCAGGGTCGTCATACAATAGCCCTAAAGATTTCAAAAAGGCGTCTACAGACGATAAGGCCGGATCGTCTGTCTTTAAACCAAAAGCCCAGGTCTGAGGATCCCCCTGAAGCAGAGAAATTATAATTCCAACCCGCTGAGCCTCCGTACCTGAGGAAACTGGTCTTAAACGAAAATACAGTTTACAAGACTCTTTAAAATTAAAAAACTGTTTTCTATCCCCAGAAAAACGGTCAGGCAGATGCATTTTTGGTTCAGGGATGACCCTCGGGGAAGTCCGTAACAGATCTTCCTGTGAGCTTACCCGGAGGGACAAATCCTGAACCATCTGGGTAAGTTCCTGAATCTGACTAACCAAAAACTGGCCAGGATTTGGCCCAACACCGGTGGGATTCATGAGGCCGACAAAATTCTCCCAACTGGATAAGTGAAAAAATTAACTCCTGTTGAAAATTTTTTCTTTTGTCTGGCCGGTGATAATGTTACGATTCCTGTACTCCAGACTGGAGAAGATCTTATGGCAGAGATCTGAGTACAGGAATGAAATACAGGTTGTGGGAGCTGGAGAGCCTAGTAACCCCTGGCGCCCTAACTCCGTTGTCTCGCCCGTGTTATCAGAAATCCCCTGCGAGACTATGGTTGCTTGAGCCCATGGCAGCCGCGTTCGAAGGGCGGATTATGTCTGCCCAACCCCGATGCCCCCGCAGGTCTTAATGGGAGACAAGGGGAAGTCCGAGACAGGGTGATAACAAGGGGCCCTCTGACTAAGCAACCAAGCCAGGGGTTACAAGCTAACTAAACTAAATCAAAAGGTATGTGCGGACTAGCCGCCAGGGAAAAGGACAACCAAAGATCCACGGATCCGACACTCCTATCCGGCACCGCTGGACACCAGAGTGGATCTTGTGGAAGCGGAATCCTCCGCAAAGCTCCAGAACTCAAAATAAACACAATAATAAATGGTAGCGGACAAGCCGCAACACACGGCTGCGCCGCGACTCACGAACGCCACCAGATGTTAAAGGTGCTCGATCAGACTCCAGGAACAGATGGTAACTTCCGAGTACAGGATCACTGAGAACAGGAACAAACGAACAGACCGGGACTGGGAACTCTCTCTGCAGCAGAATCAGGCAAACAGGAAGCTATCACCGGCGTCTGTGAGGAGTCCTGGGAGTGCTTTTAACAGAGAGTCTTCCAATCAGCTGTTTGGAGGCTGATTGGATTAAATGCCATGCAGCTGACAAGCTGCATGGCCAGGGAAACAGATGAGTGATAATTACAACATGCCGTGCAGCTGCATGCTACACAGCCAGGAAACCAGTGATGATATAAACTTAGACCCAGCAACAGGGAACACGATCCGACAGTGGCGTCCCCGTTGCTAGGCGCCGGCCGCACTGACGAGCGGACCCTCGGCGCCTAACAGATACATAACTTAAAACGAGGAAACCTATACTAGAGGAAGATGTCAAAAGAACAGGCTACATCAGCTGGAATATCCGGTGGGGAGCATAGTAAGACAACACAAGAGGCACCTAGTATGGCACAGATAAATCCAATAACTCTACCATGCTATTTTGGGGCTCCCTGGCTTCCGACATACCATGGAGATAGACGTATTCCAGAAGGGAATACATTAACTGATTTTAAAAATAAAATGAAGTCGATGTTTCGATTATATCCATTAAGTGAGCAACAAAAAGTGGAAATTTTAATTGGTCAACTAAAAGGATCGGCGCATCGGGAAGTAATCTCTTGGCCTGTGGATGAGCGGAAGAGTATTGATCAGATCTTACAACGATTAGCTACGACTTTTGAACTTCGCACTATTTCCGAACTAAAGATGAAGTTTTATGCTAGAAAGCAGCGTCCGGGAGAAACACTTAGAGATTATGCACTGAGTCTTCAGGAAGCATTGAAAGCTCTTCAAACCGTGGATGAAAAGGAAATTAAGGATATCGATGAAGCCTTGGTGTCACAGTTTGTAGAGGGGGCAAATGGAGAAGGGATCAAGGCTCAACTCAGAATGCTGAGGATGCAGATACCTGACCATACATTCCTGGATTTTAAAGAGGCTGCAATCAAGGTGGTAGGGACAGATATCGCTCCAGAAGTTAGTTTCCCTGAGATGCCTGGTTATCAGGAAGACTGGCCCCCTAATGGAAACAGCTTTTCCGATAACAGCAAATTCAAAAGAAACCTAGAAACCGCTGCACAGAATTTCCGGACATCAACTACGGATCCAGTGCAAACTCTAAAAAGCCAGATGGAGGAGCTAGTAACGGGAATGGCTGAGGTTTGCAACGAAGTTCGAAATTTGGCCAGGAAGCAAGCTTCTGGTCCCAGCGAACCTAGATGGCAACAAGAGCGAAGAAGGGCTAGAAGTGATTGGTACAATTCGCCCCAAGCGGGGGGGAAGGAGAATGACCGACCGATTTGACCCCCAATGTCGACCCATTTGTCGCCAATGTCAAAAACCGGGACACATAGCACGTAATTGCGATCAAGGGGAGTCTTTAAACTCCAATGGCCCGAGGTCGGAGACCGAGCCTCGGGGGGAAATACCACAGTAAGTTCAAAATCTGAAGAATGGTGGTCTCAGTATGTAGGACAATGTCAAGTATAGCCTGCGTGGGTTACTGGGAGGCCAATGTAAAGATTGGAGAAACTGAACTTCCTCGACAAGGGTGCTTGATTACACATGCAAGTGACAACAATGCTATCCCTATGATTCTCGGGATGAATATATTGCAGAGTTGTCCTGAGGAGTTGATTTCAATCCTGAGACAAGAACTCCCTAAAACTGGGACCACCCATCAGGACGTCCTCCAGAAAACCATTAAAACACTGCAAAGCCACCAGGCATTTGTGTATTGTAACGGATCCATTGGAAAGGTTCGGATTACGGATAGCAAACCTATCAAAGTGCCTCCCAACTCTGAAATCATTGTATGGGGCAAAACTAAATGTGGCCCTGGAGGAAAATATTATGAGGCCCTTGTCGAACCTTGTGATCTGAGTGAGGAAAATTAAATCGTCGTGGCCCATTGTTCTAGAGATGAGCGCCGGAAATTTTTCGGGTTTTGTGTTTTGGTTTTGGGTTCGGTTCCGCGGCCGTGTTTTTGGTTCGAACGCGTTTTGGCAAAACCTCACCGAATTTTTTTTTGTCGGATTCGGGTGTGTTTTGGATTTGGGTGTTTTTTTCAAAAAAACCTAAAAAACAGCTTAAAACATTGAATTTGGGGGTCATTTTGATCCCATAGTATTATTAACCTCAATAACCATAATTAACACTCATTTTCAGTCTATTCTGAACACCTTAAACCTCACAATATTATTTTTAGTCCTAAAATTTGTACCGAGGTCGCTGGATGACTAAGCTCAGCGACCCAAGTGGCCGACACAAACACCTGGCCCATCTAGGAGTGGCACTGCAGTGTCACGCAGGCTGGCCCTTCAAAAAACACTCCCCAAACAGCACATGACGCAAAGAAAAAAAGAGGCGCAATGAGGTAGCTGTGTGAGTAAGCTAAGCGACCCTAGTGGCCGACACAAACACCTGGCCCATCTAGGAGTGGCACTGCAATGTCATGCAGGATGGCCCTTCAAAAAACACTCCCCAAACAGCACATGACGCAAAGAAAAAAAGAGGCGCAATGAGGTAGCTGTGTGAGTAAGCTAAGCGACCCTAGTGGCCGACACAAACACCTGGCCCATCTAGGAGTGGCACTGCAGTCTCCTAAAGTAAGCTACTAGTATCAAGAAGATAAAAAAAAAAAACCACGGGTAGGTGGTATACAATTATGGATGGACGAGCGACTGCCGACACAGAGGTAGCTACAGCCGTGGACTACCGTACTGTGTCTGCTGCTAATATAGACTGGATGATAATGAGATAAAATTAAAATATATATATATATATCACTAGTACTGCAGCCGGACAGGTATATATTATGTAATGACGGACCTGCTGGACACTGTCAGCAGAATCCGTTTATAAAAACACCACACGACGAGTGTTTAACTTTTTCAGGCAGACAATCACAATATACTGGTGGTCAGCAGACAATCACAATATACTGGTGGTCAGTGGTCACTGGTCAGTCACACTGGCAGTGGCACTCTGGCAGCAAAAGTGTGCACTGTACTTAAAATATGTACTCCTGCTATAACTGCTCCCCAGTCTCCCCCACAATTAAGCTGTGTGAGCAGTGAGCACTCAGCACAGTCAGATAATGATATACAGTATTACATATGATGCAGCACACTGGGCTGAGCACAGATATGGTATGTGACTGTGTCACACACTGTATCGTTTTTTTTCAGGCAGAGAACGGATTAATTAAACTGGTGGTCACTGGTCACACTATCAGCAGCAAGTAGTACTCCTCCTAATAATATGCTCCCCAAAATTAGTAAATCAAGTGTCTCTCTCTAGTACTCTAGTCTAAACGGAGAGGACGCCAGCCACGTCCTCTCCCTATCAATCTCAATGCACGTGTGAAAATGGCGGCGACGCGCGGCTCCTTATATAGAATCCGAGTCTCGCGATAGAATCCGAGCCTCGCGAGAATCCGACAGCGGGATGATGACGTTCGGGCGCGCTCGGGTTAACCGAGCAAGGCGGGAAGATCCGAGTCACTCGGCCCCGTGTAAAAAAAACCTGAAGTTCGGGCGGGTTCGGATTCCGAGGAACCGAACCCACTCATCACTACATTGTTTAGTGACCGTGACCAATGGAAGGGTCCCAATCCGGATCTTGAATCCTCACAATCATACGATTAAATTATACCGACAACGACCAATTGCTACGCTTTCGTGGACTACCTTTCAGGATGTTATACCTATGCAAACAGAAGCTCACCAACAGAGCAATAACGTTGTCCAGGCAGAGGGCAACACCCCGACAGAATGGTGTAATGACATCCAAATCGGCGATGACGATACCCCTGGTGAGCATAAAAAAGGTGCACTTCAGGTAGTAAAGGAGAATCCTCAAACCTTTAGTCAAGGTCCCTTGGATTTTGGAACAGTAACAACTGTGAAACACCGCATCTTGACTGGCAATGCTACTCCTATCAAGGAAAAACACAGACCCTTAGCTCCTGCCCTGTATCAACCAGTCCGCAAGATGCTCGAAGATATGAAAGCTACTGGCGTCATTCAAGAGAGCCACAGCCCTTGGGAGGCCCCAATGGTCCTAGTAAAAAAAAAAGAATGGACAACTGCGCTTTTGTGTCGATTACCGAAAATTGAACCAGATTACACCCAAGGATACATATCTGCTTCCCAGAATTGAGGAATCACTTGCAGCTTTGAAATCGGCCAAGTATTTCTCCACGTTAGATTTAACTAGCGGATATTGGCAGATTATGATTACTACTCCTATGGGGCTCCATGAATTCAATAGAATGCCATTTGGATTGTGCAATGCTCCGGCAACATTCCAAAGAGTGATGGAGCATTGCCTGGGAGATAGAAATTTTGAAATGGTGTTATTATATTTGGACGACATTATCATCTTTTCCAAATCATATTCGGACCATCTACAACATTTACATGAAGTCTTCCAACAATTGGCTAGATACGGCCTAAAGGTTAATCCTGCTAAGTGTCACTTGTTAAAACCTAAAGTTCATTACTTGGGACATTTGGTGAGCTCGGAAGGAGTGGCCCCGGATCCAGAAAAGGTTCGAGTGGTACAAGATTGGCCTGTTCCCCGAACTGTCAAAGATGTAAGACGATTTCTTGGATTCGCGGGGTATTATAGACGCTTCATAAAAGATTTTGCCAAAATAGCCGCCCCTTTGCACGAAGTGCTACGAGATGTGCCTCAGGATAGTCAAAGCAGGCGTTTACTGGTCGTGTGGACTTCCCGACAACAATCTGCGTTCGAACACTTTAAGAATTTCTTGATCCAAGCGCCACTTCTGACATATCCAGATTACAGTAAACCCTTTATCCTACATACTGATGCGAGTAAGCAAGGACTGGGGGCGGTTCTCGCACAGTTACAAGATGGTCAGGAAAAAGTGATAGCGTATGCCAGCCGAGGTCTTCGGAAGACCGAGCGTAACGATGCCAATTACAGTGCTTTTAAATTGGAATTACTAGCACTGGTCTGGGCCGTTACAGAAAAATTTAAAGATTATCTTACTGCCACACCGTTTATAGCTTACACCGACTGTAATCCTCTGGCCCATTTAGCTACTGCCAAGTTGGGGGCATTAGAGCAGCAATGGTATGCACGTTTGGCTAACTATCAGTTTACCATACAATATCGACCTGGCCAAAATAATAGTAATGCAGATGCATTATCTCGGCTGATGGACCAAGAAGAATCGGAAGTAAATGACTATCGAGAGACAGTGGAACTTCCCCCTTTTCAGGCCACCCGGCGAACAGTGGTGCATCATTACGCTGCCTCCAAGATAAGTAAGTCTGATTACCAATCGGAAGAAAGCAGTTCAAGCGAATGGCAGGAGTGGCAAGAAAAATACCCACTGTTTCAACAGTTAAAGGGATTATTACTGCAAAATAGAGGCTTGTCCAAGTCTGAAAGACAAACTTCAGCACCAGAGTTGGTTAAGCTATGGAGACAGCGGGATCGTCTAGAGATTCACCGAAACGTAATAGTCCGCAAGAGCGTTCATCCTAAAACTCATCTGACCATCACTCAAGTGCTCATCCCTGCGCCAAAGGCACCAGTCCTCTTGCGAGCTTATCATGATCAATCGGGTCATTTCGGACAACAGAAGACAGAATTGCATCTCAGACAATGGTTCTATTGGGTAGGGCTACGCCAGAATGTCGAAGAATGGTGTAAAAACTGCCATGCGTGTAGCCTACGGAAACCTGCTCTATCTACAGATAAGGCCCCCCTTCATCTAATTGTCTGCAGCAAGCCTCTTGACTTGGTCACCATTGATCATGTGAAGCTAGAGAAGAGTACGGCGGGATACGAATACGCCCTCATGATAGTGGACCATTATACCAAATTCGCAGTTGCTCTACCAGTAAAAGATATGACGGCGAAGACTACTGCTGAGGTCTTTTGGAGGGCCTTCGTGCGACCATATGGTTTTCCTGATAAAATCTTGACCGATCAGGGGCCCGCATTTACATCTCGACTCTTTCGAGAATTATGTCTCCTGTATGGATGTAATAAAATACAAACCACAGCCTATCACCCTCAGGGGAACGGCCTTTGTGAAAAGACTAATCAGACGCTGATCCAAATGCTTCGGACCCTTCCTCTGCAGAGAAGACAAGAATGGCCATTATTACTAACAGAGTTTATATTCATCTACAATAACACCATCCATAGTTCTACTGGATATACACCGTATTATTTATTATTTGGTAGACAAGGAAAATTACCAGTAGATGTTACTTTTCAAGTAGACAGTACCCCAGAACCGTTTCTGGAGATGGACTGGGTGACAGAACACCAACGTCGATTGAGGATGGCTCATGACCTGGTAAAACAACATAGAGAAATAGCACAGAAGCGGCAAGAGACCAATTATAACCGCATAGCGCAAGCTGAACCCTTGCTGGTTGGATGTAGAGTCCTAAAGAAAAATAACCAACGACAAAGTAAATTAGATGCTCGCTGGGAGCCGATCCCATATAAAATAATAGGAAGGCCGAATCCAGAAATAGCAGTATACCGTATTCAACGAGAAGATAGAAGTCGGCCCAGTATAGTCCATCGAGATCAACTCAAACTGTGCCCCGTTTGGCCAGAAGTTGAAAATGGGACCATTCCATTCCTAGAAGAAACTCCAACCGCAACCTCATACCCAGATGCAATGATGAGTCTCTATTGGCCGATTCTGGGCATTGTCGGAACTTCAACTAACACAGATGTGACTGAAACTGTTCTAGACAATGGTGTGGACTTTGTACATTGGGAAGTTCCTGTGTTGAGACGTTCTGAAAGGAGCACAAGAGGGAAATTACCTATGAGATACCAGTCTTAAAGTATTTAAGTTAAGTTGATCCAATGTGTTATGTGAAGTGATATTCTGTATGTTATAGTTAAAAAAAAAAATATATATATATTTTTCTTTTTGAGCTGTTACAGATTTGTATGCGGTTGTCGGATGCGTAAGGATACGCATCAAATTAGCAGGGTGGTATGTGATACCCGGGACTAGAGACTTGTGTAGTATTCATGTAGGGGTATCACTGTACATGGGAATGGGTCAGCATGGGATTATTTTCCCTTTATGATATGTATAATAGTGCCTATAACTGGTTAAGCATAAGAAGAAGGGGGGCGCAGAGGACCGTTACACAGACTGAACTACTAGCTCACGAGCCGCTGGCGGGAGAGATCCGGGTACCTAGGGAGAGTCTTTAAGAGCGAGGAGTAAAGGACCGTTGGGGGGTCTGAGGCGAGGAGTCAAGGAGAAAGGACTGCGCTGCTGTGACATCGGAACGAGGAGAGAGAGAGACCCGCGGCTAACTCCCAAGACCCGGAGTGGACAGAAGAGATGTACCTGATCTAACCTCCGGTGACAGCCGCATAATTCCGGTGGTCGCGTTAGAAGTGCAGTGACCCGCGAACGCAGGAGGGGACTGGCTGCGGCTGCAGTGTAAGACGGGACCTTCCTCCGTGACATCCGCCGGTCGTCTGTCAAGAACTGCTGCAGCAACCCGATCAGAGCAAGGAGGATCCGGGATTCGTGAGTGATCTCCAATAGGGCGGTAGGCGGCTCCCAAGCAGCCCATACATGGTGAGGGGAGGGCTCGCATGAACACTGACACATAGAAGGGCCTCAGGGTGAAGGGAAAATTAACTCAGTGCCCTGTCAGATAGCAATGAACTGCGGCCTCTCGCTGAAGGGGATTTAAGACTGCACTGTATTATAGATCAAGATAGCTAGACATCATCTGAAGTACATAAATCCAGCTCATTCGATGTATTACCAGTGCTTGTGAACCATATCGGAGAAGTTTTAACTACTAAATAAGCAGTCAGCTTTGAGAAGGGGAAAACCATATTACCCTTTGTTCAAAGGAAAACAGCTAGTTTAAAGAAAAAGAAAATTATTATTCTAGTTATGCTTTGAGCCAGACTTACCTCAGATACCACCTACAACCAGACCGTAGAAAACAGCCAGACAGCCATTCACCTCGTCATTTGAATAGTTTGAATAGGATTCCAGAGAAAACTTCTCCGTCAGCTGCAGTCAGATAAAACAAAGAAGGAGATAAATTCCATTAATTAACTTAAATTACTGAAGGAACATCTTCATGATAGGAGTGATCAAGCGTTAATTTATTTTGAGATCTATTCAACCGTGTCAGACATTAAGCAAAGGAAACAAAAACAGCTTACTTTATATCTAGTGAACAAGCTTGAGGATAAAAAGAAAAGAGGGAGAGCTAACTAACTGTGCTACACTTGTAAGGAATTTATCAACAAAAGAGACTTCATGTGCACCAACACAACGGCCATTAACTATTGCGTAGTATAGACGTTTAAGGGAAATTGATATACATGGTTACCATTCCCAGTTTAAGCATAATAGTACTTAGTAAGAGTGTTTCACTATATAACTTTGCTTATGGTACTAGTTCAGAGTACTGATATAATATTCATGCTTAGTAGTTATTGATAAGATTGTGCTGTCATACTAACTCATCTTTCAAACCCAAGGAAGGTCTGCTGAGATCGTCAGTTGCTGTATAATAAAATAAGAATATTCTGTGTGTTGTGACATAATATTGTGTTGTTCCTAATTACATAAATGTTGTTATTAGCAATAATAAATGCTAATTAAGGAGTTGCTGTAAATATTATTAAAAACGATAGTTGAAGGTAATTGCAATATTCGATTGAGTTGCAACATATGCTTGAAACTACCCTCTCTGCAAAGATTGGAAAGATTGAACGAGAATATTGCATACAGATAGCGTGTGTTTGATACACTTAAGTAGCGTCACGAACAGGATACATAACTTAAAACGAGGAAACCTATACTAGAGGAAGATGTCAAAAGAACAGGCTACATCAGCTGGAATATCCGGTGGGGAGCATAGTAAGACAACACAAGAGGCACCTAGTATGGCACAGATAAATCCAATAACTCTACCATGCTATTTTGGGGCTCCCTGGCTTCCGACATACCATGGAGATAGACGTATTCCAGAAGGGAATACATTAACTGATTTTAAAAATAAAATGAAGTCGATGTTTCGATTATATCCATTAAGTGAGCAACAAAAAGTGGAAATTTTAATTGGTCAACTAAAAGGATCGGCGCATCGGGAAGTAATCTCTTGGCCTGTGGATGAGCGGAAGAGTATTGATCAGATCTTACAACGATTAGCTACGACTTTTGAACTTCGCACTATTTCCGAACTAAAGATGAAGTTTTATGCTAGAAAGCAGCGTCCGGGAGAAACACTTAGAGATTATGCACTGAGTCTTCAGGAAGCATTGAAAGCTCTTCAAACCGTGGATGAAAAGGAAATTAAGGATATCGATGAAGCCTTGGTGTCACAGTTTGTAGAGGGGGCAAATGGAGAAGGGATCAAGGCTCAACTCAGAATGCTGAGGATGCAGATACCTGACCATACATTCCTGGATTTTAAAGAGGCTGCAATCAAGGTGGTAGGGACAGATATCGCTCCAGAAGTTAGTTTCCCTGAGATGCCTGGTTATCAGGAAGACTGGCCCCCTAAAGGAAACAACTTTTACGATAACAGCAAATTCAAAAGAAACCTAGAAACCGCTGCACAGAATTTCCGGACATCAACTACGGATCCAATGCAAACTCTAAAAAGCCATATGGAGGAGCTAGTAACGGGAATGGCTGAGGTTTGCAACGAAGTTCGAAATTTGGCCAGGAAGCAAGCTTCTGGTCCCAGCGAACCTAGATGGCAACAAGAGCGAAGAAGGGCTAGAAGTGATTGGTACAATTCGCCCCAAGCGGGGGGAAGGAGAACGACTGACCGATTTGACCCCCAATGTCGACCCATTTGTCGCCAATGTAAAAAACCGGGACACATAGCACGTAATTGCGATCAAGGGGAGTCTTTAAACTCCAATGCCCCGAGGTCGGAGACCGAGCCTCGGGGGGAAATACCACAGTAAGTTCAAAATCTGAAGAATGGTGGTCTCAGTATGTAGGAAAATGTCCCCATATCCCGATATCTATTAACGGAGTGGAAATTATGGCTGTGACAGAATATACTGTCCAAGGTCCATTCTGACTATGTTGTAGTAGCTATTGTTCTTAAACAGGGCCAGGTGTGATGTGTTATGCTGGACCAGTCACTAGACACCTATAGCAGGAAGCTGGGAGCAGTTGGAGCCCTCTGAGGTCACATACTGTATGACTATAAAAGGATAAAACAGGGAGTGACTGGCTATCTTCCCCCATCACCAAGGGATTAATTGTGTCAAGATCCCATTGTTCTCCCCTAGGACTGAGTCAGATACTGGGCCATGAGAACAGCAGGGGGGATCTCCTCATGACTCATCTCTTTTACAGACCTTCATGGAACTCTTCCAATCAGGAGGGACTTTTGGTGGTGGAAATTAGAATGTTGTTTAAAAAGGGAAGGCAAGAGATCACCAGGTGTGTGTGAGTTTGGCTTCTAAAAGCTACTAGTCCTGGAGTCTCAGCTCCTGCTAGTGTGCTGAGGATTTGGCCTGGGAGCATTGTGGCTACTGGATTACCCACTTTTCTCTGGATTTGCAGACTTGTTGGCTCTGCTATATGAACACTGCTTGAAACTCCTGTGATCCTCCACAATTATACTACATCCGGACAAGAGCATGTGGGAAAGTGCTGGGAAGTCTGACGGTAAACTGCTGTTTATTGGGACCTGTTGTTCTTGGGTTAATTTCAACTGTGTTTATCTTATAGTTGATTTAGAGAGCTTGTACTAAGTAAACACCTAATAAATATATTGTTATATCTTTATCTGTCTCCTGTCTGCGTGACCTGACCCAGAAGTCCTGGAGTACACTCTGAGTTTATGCTCTAATACTCCTGGTCTTCACAATTGGTGGCAGACAGTGGGGTCACGCAGTCCCATCCAGTGGGAAGAGCATAAGGTGCTGTATAGAGATACACCAAGCTCTACAGGAACAGGTTTCAGTAAAAAGTAGCCAATTAACATCAGTCCCATCAGATAACCCAAGAGACATCTCAGGAAGAATGGCTAGTGAAGCTGCAATAGGAGATTTGAGGGAAGCAGAGACATATTACAGGAGGACTAGGAAACAGCAGTTGTTTGAGTTCTGCAAGCTAAAGAAGATCCCCTGTAATGGAACTGAACAAAAGGATGTGTTAATCAATCTACTATTGGAGTTTGACAGAGCTCACCCAGGGGAGATTGCTCTAAGTGATGAGGAGGAACAGCAAATCCCAGCAGTGGGGACAAGAATGGGGAGAATGCAGAGACCAGAGGCAACTCCTGAAACATTGGAGCAGTGGATGAAAGCCCTAGGGGACAGAGCTACCTCTAGGGAGAGGGCAGGAGTAATACAAACTGTGCTGGGAGTAAATATCTACCCGGAGGGACCAGCTAGACAGGCTGTGCAAGAAGAAGAAAGCAGAAAGCCACGTCTAAGATATGGAGATGTGCCCAGATTTAAGGAAGAAGAGACAGACATTGATACTCATCTGCAGGTGTTTGAGAAACTGATGACCGTGCACCAAATTGATGAGGAGGAGTGGGCTTGTTATGTGGGACCCAGTTTAACAGGCAAAGCTCAGCAAGCCTATCAATTGCTAGCAAATGAGGATGTGGGAAACTACCAACTCGTGAAGAAAGCCCTGCTGGCAAAATTCCAAGTCATCCCCGAATCCTATCGGGCAAAATTCCGGACACTAAATCGTGGGGGGGATGACTCCCATGCTGAATTTGCCAGACAACTGAAGAGAGCGTGCCAGCAGTGGTGGGATGGACGACATGTGTATTCCCCTGAACAAATCCTGAATGAAGTGGTACTGGAACAATTATTAAATAAAATGACACCAGAGGTTCGAGAGTGGGTGGCTGACCGTAAACCTCCAAACCCAGAGTCAGCAGCCCGAATGGCAGATGAGTATCTTGCTAACCGGGTCAGATGGAAGGCACCCAGTGTACAGCAACCAGGAACACAGAGAATGAGAGAGACCCAGAAAACCAGACCATTATCTGCCCCCGCTTACCAGAGGGATGCCGCACCTCGACACTCATTAGTGCAACAGTCCTATCCCCGCAGATGTTACAGATGTTATCAGCCAGGGCATATGCAGAAGGATTGCACCCGGTCTCGAGGACCTTATGTGGGAACTCGTCCTGCCCCAGTTAATGTGGTCTACCAACCAGTGGGGGGATTTGAAAGGGAATATCCCCATCCTGATGCACCAGAGGTGATGGATGGTGTATATGTGGTGGACCTGGTAGTGGAGGAGGGACGCCAAACTCCCAGAAACATGAAAGGTCATTTGCAGTCTGTCTGGGTGGATGACCAGGAGGTCCAGGGTTTGAGAGATTCAGGAGCCTCCCTTACCCTCATAGAACCTGACCTGGTGTCGGTAGACAAGATCCTTGAGGACCAAAGGGTTAGAATCGCCACAGCAGGGAATCAAGTTCGAGATATCCCAGTAGCCCGAGTGCATCTGGACTGGGGGGCAGACCATGGCCCTGTGGATGTAGGAGTTCTTAGCGGCCTGCCAGCAAAAGTAATTCTGGGGAATGACCTAGGACAGGGACTGGTCACACATTTTGTTCAAGTGGTGACCAGGAACCAAGCCCGGAGAATGACCCTCTCAACAGAGACAAACTCTGCATCTTCGTCCTCCCTGGGGCCCACTCTCACTCAGATCCAACACACTACTGCTTCTGAACCCAATCCACAGGTGGTGAGTATGCCTATCACTGAGAAGGATATGTTTAGAAATAGGAGTACTGTAGTTGACTTGGGGGAGGTAGATAGAAGTGAATTCAGAAAGCTACAGAAAACTGATCCCACCTTAGCCAAACTTTGAAGTGCAGCAGATAGTGGGTTTTCTGACTCTGAAGGGTATAAGGTAGGATGGGTGAACGGGCTGTTGTATAGAATTTCTCCTCATAGTGAGGATCTGGACCATGGCAGTGCCTTAAAGCAATTGGTGGTTCCCCAAAGATATCGACAGCAGCTGTTGACCTTAGCCCATGACATACCAGCAGCTGGACACTTTGGTGTCAGGAAAACTCTTGCTCGAGTTTTGAGAAGTTTTTTTTGGCCCAAGGTATCCCATGATGTGAAGCATTATCGAGCCTCCTGTGATACCTGTCAGAGGTTAGGAGGTGTACCACAAAGATCCCCTCTACATCCTTTACCTATAATTGGGGAACCCTTTCAGCGGGTAGCCGTAGATATAGTCGGGCCTCTTAAGATTCCTAGTCATTCAGGAAAAAGATATATTCTGACCCTCATAGACTTTGCAACTCGATATCCCGAGGCTGTAGCACTCTCCTCTATAGATGCAGAGCATGTAGCTCAGGCCCTGAGTGACATATTTAGTAGACTGGGCTATCCCCAAGAGATTGTAACGGATCAGGGGGCCCAATTTCAGGGGGAATTGTTACAGACATTATGGGAAAAATGGGGAATACGTCCATTAAGGACCACCCCCTATCACCCACAGACTAATGGATTATGTGAGAGATTTAATAGAACCCTCAAACACCTGTTGCAGGCTTATGTGCAGTCAGAGAGGAGGGACTGGGAAAATGCACTACAGCAGCTCCTGTTTGCATATAGGGAAGTGCCACAAGACTCTACTGGGTATTCCCCCTTTCAATTGTTGTATGGCCGCAGGGTCAGAGGACCACTAGATCTAGTCCGTGAAAGCTGGGAAGGAAGTTTTATTGATCATGGTCAACCCATCCTGCAGTATGTGGCACAGATGCGGGAAAGGATGGCGAGGTTAATGGCCTTAACACAAACAAATCTCCAAGGGGCACAGGCCCGCCAATCTGAATGGTATAATCGGAATGCCAGACTCAGGGAATTACACGAGGGACAGAAAGTAATGGTGCTTATTCCTGTTCGTAAGAATAAATTACAGGCTACCTGGGATGGCCCTTATACTGTGGTAAAACAGTCAGGCCCAGTGAATTACATTGTGGCCCTGGATAAGGCTGGCCGACAAGTCAGAAATTTCCACATTAATCGTCTCAAAGCTTATGTGGAAAGAAATGTAGCAGCAATGGTAGTATGTTGTCCCCCCCATGGAGGCCCCTGAGTTAGACCCCTTACATGATTTGTTAGAGGAATGCAAGAAGGGCATAGGATTGGAGGCAGTTCAATATGGGGAAAAACTTAGTGTTGCCCAGCGTCAGGACATGGGGGAGGTGTTAATGGCCCAGGTTTTGCAATTTACATGTATTCCACGGACCACAACCCTCACTCAACATGTGGTAGATACAGGGGAGGTCAAGCCCATCCGGCAAAAACCATACCGAGTCACGCCTGAGGTAGCAGGCAGCCTAAAAAGGGAGATTGATGAGATGCTGGCATTAGGGGTTATTGTGAAGTCCAATAGTCCATGGGCAGCCGGGGTAGTGTTAGTTCCCAAGAAGGATGGGACCACCAGATTCTGTGTGGATTACCGACGTTTGAATGAGGTGACTGTCACCGATGCATATCCCATGCCCCGGGTGGAAGAGTTGTTGGAGAGATTAGGGGGAGCAACTTATGTAACCACTCTAGATCTTAGTAAAGGATACTGGCAGGTCCCCTTAAGTCCTGAGGCCCAAGAAAAATCTGCGTTTACCACTCCATTTGGGCTTTATCATTTTTTGGCAATGCCCTTTGGCATGAAGAATGCCCCGGCCACTTTCCAAAGAGCTATAGATGTAATGCTGGAAGGGTGTCAGGATTTTGCACAAGCATACCTAGATGACATAGCTATATTTAGTTCTTGCTGGGAAGACCATCTATCACATGTGGCCGAGGTCCTCAGGCGTATTCAGCAGGGTGGGTTAACCATCCGTCCTGATAAATGCCAAATAGGAATGGCTGAAGTTCAATATCTGGGTCACCGAGTGGGAGGGGGTAAGATTAGACCAGAGCCAGCTAAAGTGGAAGCCATTCTAAACTGGCCAAGACCTTCCAATCAGAAACAAGTTAGAGCATTTTTAGGACTAGCTGGCTACTATAGGAGGTTTGTTCCCCAATACAGCACATTGGCCAAACCTTTGACTGACCTGACCAAAAGGAAATATGCTAGACAGGTTGCATGGTCCCCTGAGTGTGAGAGTGCATTTGTGGCCCTGAAAGAAGCCCTCTCCAGTGCCCCAGTACTAGCTGCCCCCGACTTCTCCAAGAAGTTCATTGTTCAAACTGACGCCTCTGGTTGTGGTTTGGGAGCAGTGTTATGCCAAGTGGGGGAGGATGGCCGTGACCACCCTGTGGTATATTTGTCCCGTAAACTGGTTGATCGGGAAGTGGCTTATGCCACCATTGAGAAAGAATGCCTGGCCATTGTGTGGGCCTTGAAAAAGTTACAACCGTACCTTTATGGACGAGAATTTACAGTGGTGACTGACCACAATCCACTTCATTGGTTACAAAAGACAGCTGGGGACAATGGGCGATTACTACGATGGAGTCTTGCCTTGCAAAGTTTTAACTTCTCCATCTCTCACAAAAAGGGCCGTGAGCATACCAACGCTGATGGATTATCTAGGAGAGAAGAAGGAAACAGCATCGCACCTGGTAAAGGTCACATGGCTGGTCCAGGAAAAGGATCCAACCCTGCTCCCTTGATTTAAGAAGAGGGAGGTATGTGACAGAATATACTGTCCAAGGTCCATTCTGACTATGTTGTAGTAGCTATTGTTCTTAAACAGGGCCAGGTGTGATGTGTTATGCTGGACCAGTCACTAGACACCTATAGCAGGAAGCTGGGAGCAGTTGGAGCCCTCTGAGGTCACATACTGTATGACTATAAAAGGATAAAACAGGGAGTGACTGGCTATCTTCCCCCATCACCAAGGGATTAATTGTGTCAAGATCCCATTGTTCTCCCCTAGGACTGAGTCAGATACTGGGCCATGAGAACAGCAGGGGGGATCTCCTCATGACTCATCTCTTTTACAGACCTTCATGGAACTCTTCCAATCAGGAGGGACTTTTGGTGGTGGAAATTAGAATGTTGTTTAAAAAGGGAAGGCAAGAGATCACCAGGTGTGTGTGAGTTTGGCTTCTAAAAGCTACTAGTCCTGGAGTCTCAGCTCCTGCTAGTGTGCTGAGGATTTGGCCTGGGAGCATTGTGGCTACTGGATTACCCACTTTTCTCTGGATTTGCAGACTTGTTGGCTCTGCTATATGAACACTGCTTGAAACTCCTGTGATCCTCCACAATTATACTACATCCGGACAAGAGCATGTGGGAAAGTGCTGGGAAGTCTGACGGTAAACTGCTGTTTATTGGGACCTGTTGTTCTTGGGTTAATTTCAACTGTGTTTATCTTATAGTTGATTTAGAGAGCTTGTACTAAGTAAACACCTAATAAATATATTGTTATATCTGTATCTGTCTCCTGTCTGCGTGACCTGACCCAGAAGTCCTGGAGTACACTCTGAGTTTATGCTCTAATACTCCTGGTCTTCACAATGGCCATGGTAGATACCGGATCGCAAATAACCACCATTCAGCATTCTACTTTTCTACAGAATTGGGGAGAAAATCAAATTGTGACACCTCCACCCATGTGGTTACAACTGATAGCCAGTAATGGGTCAAGTATAGCCTGCGTGGGTTACTGGGAGGCCAATGTAAAGATTGGAGAAACTGAACTTCCTCGACAAGGGTGCTTGATTACACATGCCAGTGACCCCAATGCTATCCCTATGATTCTCGGGATGAATATATTGCAGAGTTGTCCTGAGGAGTTGATTTCAATCCTGAGACAAGAACTCCCTAAAACTGGGACCACCCATCAGGACGTCCTCCAGAAAACCATTAAAACACTGCAAAGCCACCAGGCATTTGTGTATTGTAACGGATCCATTGGAAAGGTTCGGATTACGGATAGCAAACCTATCAAAGTGCCTCCCAACTCTGAAATCATTGTATGGGGCAAAACTAAATGTGGCCCTGGAGGAAAATATTATGAGGCCCTTGTCGAACCTTGTGATCTGAGTGAGGAAAATGAAATCGTCGTGGCCCATTGTTCTAGAGATGAGCGCCGGAAATTTTTCGGGTTTTGTGTTTTGGTTTTGTGTTCGGTTCCGCGGCCGTGTTTTTGGTTCGAACGCGTTTTGGCAAAACCTCACCGAATTTTTTTTTGTTGGATTCGGGTGTGTTTTGGATTCGGGTGTTTTTTTTAAAAAAAAACTAAAAAACAGCTTAAAACATTGAATTTGGGGGTCATTTTGATCCCATAGTATTATTAACCTCAATAGCCATAATTAACACTCATTTTCAGTCTATTCTGAACACCTTACACCTCACAATATTATTTTTAGTCCTAAAATTTGCACCGAGGTCGCTGGATGACTAAGCTCAGCGACCCAAGTGGCCGACACAAACACCTGGCCCATCTAGGAGTGGCACTGCAGTGTCACGCAGGCTGGCCCTTCAAAAAACACTCCCCAAACAGCACATGACGCAAAGAAAAAAAGAGGCGCAATGAGGTAGCTGTGTGAGTAAGCTAAGCGACCCTAGTGGCCGACACAAACACCTGGCCCATCTAGGAGTGGCACTGCAATGTCACGCAGGATGGCCCTTCAAAAAACACTCCCCAAACAGCACATGACACAAAGAAAAAAAGAGGCGCAATGAGGTAGCTGTGTGAGTAAGCTAAGCGACCCTAGTGGCCGACACAAACACCTGGCCCATCTAGGAGTGGCACTGCAGTGTCACGCAGGATGGCCCTTCAAAAAACACTCCCCAAACAGCACATGACGCAAAGAAAAAAAGAGGCGCAATGAGGTAGCTGTGTGAGTAAGCTAAGCGACCCTAGTGGCCGACACAAACACCTGGCCCATCTAGGAGTGGCACTGCAGTCTCCTAAAGTAAGCTACTAGTATCAAGAAGATAGAAAAAAAAAACCACGGGTAGGTGGTATACAATTATGGATGGACGAGCGACTGCCGACACAGAGGTAGCTACAGCCGTGGACTACCGTACTGTGTCTGCTGCTAATATAGACTGGATGATAATGAGATAAAATTAAAATATATATATATATCACTAGTACTGCAGCCGGACAGGTATATATTATGTAATGACGGACCTGCTGGACACTGTCAGCACTGCAGACTCCTAAAGTAAGCTACTAGTATCAAGAAGATAGAAAGAAAAAAAAAACACGGGTAGGTGGTATACAATTATGGATGGACGAGAGACTGCCGACACAGAGGTAGTTACAGCCGTGGACTACCGTACTGTGTCTGCTGCTAATATAGACTGGATGATAATGAGATAAAATTAAAATATATATATATCACTAGTACTGCAGCCGGACAGGTATATATTATGTAATGACGGACCTGCTGGACACTGTCAGCTCAGCACTGCAGACTCCTAAAGTAAGCTACTAGTTTCAAGTAGATAGAAAAAAAAAAACACGGGTAGGTGGTATACAATTATGGATGGACGAGAGACTGCCGACACAGAGGTAGCTACAGCCGTGGACTACCGTACTGTGTCTGCTGCTAATAGACTGGATGATAATGAGATAAAATTAAAATATATATATATATATATATATATCACTAGTACTGCAGCCGGACAGGTATATATTATGTAATGACGGACCTGCTGGACACTGTCAGCAGAATCCGTTTATAAAAACACCACACGACGAGTGTTTAACTTTTTCAGGCAGACAATCACAATATACTGGTGGTCAGCAGACAATCACAATATACTGGTGGTCAGTGGTCACTGGTCAGTCACACTGGCAGTGGCACTCTGGCAGCAAAAGTGTGCACTGTACTTAAAATATGTACTCCTGCTATAACTGCTCCCCAGTCTCCCCCACAATTAAGCTGTGTGAGCAGTGAGCACTCAGCACAGTCAGATAATGATATACAGTATTACATATGATGCAGCACACTGGGCTGAGCACAGATATGGTATGTGACTGTTACACACTGTATCGTTTTTTTTCAGGCAGAGAACGGATTAATTAAACTGGTGGTCACTGGTCACACTATCAGCAGCAAGTAGTACTCCTCCTAATAATATGCTCCCCAAAATTAGTAAATCAAGTGTCTCTCTCTAGTACTCTAGTCTAAACGGAGAGGACGCCAGCCACGTCCTCTCCCTATCAATCTCAATGCACGTGTGAAAATGGCGGCGACACGCGGCTCCTTATATAGAATCCGAGTCTCGCGATAGAATCCGAGCCTCGCGAGAATCCGACAGCGGGATGATGACGTTCGGGCGCGCTCGGGTTAACCGAGCAAGGCGGGAAGATCCGAGTCACTCGGCCCCGTGTAAAAAAAACTGAAGTTCGGGCGGGTTCGGATTCCGAGGAACCGAACCCGCTCATCACTACATTGTTTAGTAACCGTCACCAATGGAAGGGTCCCAATCCGGATCTTGAATCCTCACAATCATACGATTAAATTATACCGACAACGACCAATTGCTACGCTTTCGTGGACTACCTTTCAGGATGTTATACCTATGCAAACAGAAGCTCACCAACAGAGCAATAACGTTGTCCAGGCAGAGGGCAACACCCCGACAGAATGGTGTAATGACATCCAAATCGGCGATGACGATACCCCTGGTGAGCATAAAAAAGGTGCACTTCAGGTAGTAAAGGAGAATCCTCAAACCTTTAGTCAAGGTCCCTTGGATTTTGGAACAGTAACAACTGTGAAACACCGCATCTTGACTGGCAATGCTACTCCTATCAAGGAAAAACACAGACCCTTAGCTCCTGCCCTGTATCAACCAGTCCGCAAGATGCTCGAAGATATGAAAACTACTGGCGTCATTCAAGAGAGCCACAGCCCTTGGGAGGCCCCAATGGTCCTAGTAAAAAAAAAAGAATGGACAACTGCGCTTTTGTGTCGATTACCGAAAATTGAACCAGATTACACCCAAGGATGCATATCTGCTTCCCAGAATTGAGGAATCACTTGCAGCTTTGAAATCGGCCAAGTATTTCTCCACGTTAGATTTAACTAGCGGATATTGGCAGATTATGATGGCGCCAGAAGATAAAGAGAAAACAGCCTTTACTACTCCTATGGGGCTCCATGAATTCAATCGAATGCCATTTGGATTGTGCAATGCTCCGGCAACATTCCAAAGAGTGATGGAGCATTGCCTGGGAGATAGAAATTTTGAAATGGTGTTATTATATTTGGACGACATTATCATCTTTTCCAAATCATATTCGGACCATCTACAACATTTACATGAAGTCTTCCAACAATTGGCTAGATACGGCCTAAAGGTTAATCCTGCTAAGTGTCACTTGTTAAAACCTAAAGTTCATTACTTGGGACATTTGGTGAGCTCGGAAGGAGTGGCCCCGGATCCAGAAAAGGTTCGAGTGGTACAAGATTGGCCTGTTCCCCGAACTGTCAAAGATGTAAGACGATTTCTTGGATTCGCGGGGTATTATAGACGCTTCATAAAAGATTTTGCCAAAATAGCCGCCCCTTTGCACGAAGTGCTACGAGATGTGCCTCAGGATAGTCAAAGCAGGCGTTTACTGGTCGTGTGGACTTCCCGACAACAATCTGCGTTCGAACACTTTAAGAATTTCTTGATCCAAGCGCCACTTCTGACATATCCAGATTACAGTAAACCCTTTATCCTACATACTGATGCGAGTAAGCAAGGACTGGGGGCGGTTCTAGCACAGTTACAAGATGGTCAGGAAAAAGTGATAGCGTATGCCAGCCGAGGTCTTCGGAAGACCGAGCGTAACAATGCCAATTACAGTGCTTTTAAATTGGAATTACTAGCACTGGTCTGGGCCGTTACAGAAAAATTTAAAGATTATCTTACTGCCACACCGTTTATAGCTTACACCGACTGTAATCCTCTGGCCCATTTAGCTACTGCCAAGTTGGGGGCATTAGAGCAGCAATGGTATGCACGTTTGGCTAACTATCAGTTTACCATACAATATCGACCTGGCCAAAATAATAGTAATGCAGATGCATTATCTCGGCTGATGGACCAAGAAGAATCGGAAGTAAATGACTATCGAGAGACAGTGGAACTTCCCCCTTTTCAGGCCACCCGGCGAACAGTGGTGCATCATTACGCTGCCTCCAAGATAAGTAAGTCTGATTACCAATCGGAAGAAAGCAGTTCAAGCGAATGGCAGGAGTGGCAAGAAAAATACCCACTGTTTCAACAGTTAAAGGGATTATTACTGCAAAATAGAGGCTTGTCCAAGTCTGAAAGACAAACCTCAGCACCAGAGTTGGTTAAGCTATGGAGACAGCGGGATCGTCTAGAGATTCACCGAAACGTAATAGTCCGCAAGAGCGTCCATCCTAAAACTCATCTGACCATCACTCAAGTGCTCATCCCAGCGCCAAAGGCACCAGTCCTCTTGCGAGCTTATCATGATCAATCGGGTCATTTCGGACAACAGAAGACAGAATTGCATCTCAGACAACGGTTCTATTGGGTAGGGCTACGCCAGAATGTCGAAGAATGGTGTAAAAACTGCCATGCGTGTAGCCTACGGAAACCTGCTCTATCTACAGATAAGGCCCCCCTTCATCTAATTGTCAGCAGCAAGCCTCTTGACTTGGTCACCATTGATCATGTGAAGCTAGAGAAGAGTACGGCGAATACGCCCTCATGATAGTGGACCATTATACCAAATTCGCAGTTGCTCTACCAGTAAAAGATATGACGGCGAAGACTACTGCTGAGGTCTTTTGGAGGGCCTTCGTGCGACCATATGGTTTTCCTGATAAAATCTTGACCGATCAGGGGCCCGCATTTACATCTTGACTCTTTCGAGAATTATGTCTCCTGTATGGATGTAATAAAATACAAACCACAGCCTATCACCCTCAGGGGAACGGCCTTTGTGAAAGGACTAATCAGACGCTGATCCAAATGCTTCGGACCCTTCCTCTGCAGAGAAGACAAGAATGGCCATTATTACTAACAGAGTTTATATTCATCTACAATAACACCATCCATAGTTCTACTGGATATACACTGTATTATTTATTATTTGGTAGACAAGGAAAATTACCAGTAGATGTTACTTTTCAAGTAGACAGTACCCCAGAACCGTTTCTGGAGATGGACTGGGTGACAGAACACCAACGTCGATTGAGGATGGCTCATGACCTGGTAAAACAACATAGAGAAATAGCGCAGAAGCGGCAAGAGACCAATTATAACCGTATAGCGCAAGCTGAACCCTTGCTGGTTGGATGTAGAGTCCTAAAGAAAAATAACCAACGACAAAGTAAATTAGATGCTCGCTGGGAGCCGATCCCATATAAAATAATAGGAAGGCCGAATCCAGAAATAGCAGTATACCGTATTCAACGAGAAGATGGAAGTCGGCCCAGTATAGTCCATCGAGATCAACTCAAACTGTGCCCCGTTTGGCCAGAAGTTGAAAATGGGACCATTCCATTCCTAGAAGAAACTCCAACCTCATACCCAGATGCAATGATGAGTCTCTATTGGCCGATTCTGGGCATTGTCGGAACTTCAACTAACACAGATGTGACTGAAACTGTGCTGGACAATGGTGTGGACTTTGTACATTGGGAAGTTCCTGTGTTGAGACGTTCTGAAAGGAGCACAAGAGGGAAATTACCTATGAGATACCAGTCTTAAAGTATTTAAGTTAAGTTGATCCAATGTGTTATGTGAAGTGATATTCTGTATGTTATAGTTAAAAAAAAATAAAAAATATATTTTTCTTTTTGAGCTGTTACAGATTTGTATGCGGTTATCGGATGCGTAAGGATACGCATCAAATTAGCAGGGTGGTATGTGATACCCGGGACTAGAGACTTGTGTAGTATTCATGTAGGGGTATCACTGTACATGGGAATGGGTCAGCATGGGATTATTTTCCCTTTATGATACGTATAATAGTGCCTGTAACTGGTTAAGCATCGGAAGAAGGGGGGCGCAGAGGACCGTTACACAGACTGAACTACTAGCTCACGAGCCGCTGGCGGGAGAGATCCGGGTACCTAGGGAGAGTCTTTAAGAGAGAAGAGTGAAGGACCGCTGGGGGGTCTGAGGCGAGGAGTCAAGGAGAAAGGACTGCGCTGCTGTGACATCGGAACGAGGAGAGAGAGAGACCCGCGGCTAACTCCCAAGACCCGGAGTGGACAGAAGAGATGTACCTGATCTAACCTCCGGTGACAGCCGCATGATTCCGGTGGTCGCGTTAGAAGTGCAGTGACCCGCAAATGCAGGAGGGGAGCGGCTACAGTGTAAGACGGGACCTTCCTCCGTGACATCCGCCGGTCGTCTGTCAAGAACTGCTGCAGCAACCCGATCAGAGCAAGGAGGATCCGGGATTCGTGAGTGATCTCCAATAGGGCGGTAGGCGGCTCCCAAGCAGCCCATACATGGTGAGGGGAGGGCTCGCATGAACACTGACACATAGAAGGGCCTCAGGGTGAAGGGAAAATTAACTCAGTGCCCTGTCAGATAGCAATGAACTGCGGCCTCTCGCTGAAGGGGATTTAAGACTGCACTGTATTATAGATCAAGATAGCTAGACATCATCTGAAGTACATAAATCCAGCTCATTCGATGTATTACCAGTGCTTGTGAACCATATTGGAGAAGTTTTAACTACTAAATAAGCAGTCAGCTTTGAGAAGGGGAAAACCATATTACCCTTTGTTCAAAGGAAAACAGCTAGTTTAAAGAAAAAGAAAATTATTATTCTAGTTATGCTTTGAGCCAGACTTACCTCAGATACCACCTACAACCAGACCGTAGAAAACAGGCAGACAGCCATTCACCTCGTCATTTGAATAGTTTGAATAGGATTCCAGAGAAAACTTCTCCGTCAGCTGTAGTCAGATAAAACAAAGAAGGAGATAAATTCCATTAATTAACTTAAATTACTGAAGGAACATCTTCATGATAGGAGTGATCAAGCGTTAATTTATTTTGAGATCTATTCAACCGCGTCAGACATTAAGCAAAGGAAACAAAAACAGCTTACGTTATATCTAGTGACCAAGCTTGAGGATAAAAAGAAAAGAGGGAGAGCTAACTAACTGTGCTACACTTGTAAGGAATTTATCTACAAAAGAGACTTCATGTGCACCAACACAACGGCCATTAACTATTGCGTAGTATAGACGTTTAAAGGAAATTGATATACAGGGTTACAATTCCCAGTTTAAGCATAATAGTACTTAGTAAGAGTGTTTCACTATATAACTTTGCTTATGGTACTAGTTCAGAGTACTGATATAATATTCATGCTTAGTAGTTATTGATAAGATTGTGCTGTCATACTAACTCATCTTTCAAACCCAAGGAAGGTCTGCTGAGATCGTCAGTTGCTGTATAATAAAATAAGAATATTCTGTGTGTTGTGACATAATATTGTGTTGTTCCTAATTGCATAAATGTTGTTATTAGCAATAATAAATGCTAATTAAGGAGTTGCTGTAAATATTATTAAAAACGATAGTTGAAGGTAATTGTAATATTCGATTGAGTTGCAACATATGCTTGAAACTACCCTCTCTGCAAAGATTGGAAAGATTGAACGAGAATATTGCATACAGATAGCGTGTGTTTGATACAGACATGTTAGGGACACAGAGGTGTAATATGACACTAAAAGCCTGACTGGGTGAAAGGTTACATGATAGTGTGAATCATGTCAGTAAGAGGTTGGACTGAATCTCATAAACAAAAATGAATATAATCTGTTGAAGATGTGATATTTAATAGTCCTGCCTTTCATCCACAGGGACCCCTCTGGGTCACATACAAACAAGTAGTACAAACTGATACCGACACGGACTCAGATTCCTGTGTCAACTAGTCGACTAGTGATTCCCGGGGACTAGGTCCTAAGTTAGCAAAAAGCATTCAAAACATGTTTTAGCTATAAAGGAGGTGTTAGAAGTTACGAAGCCCCCTCTTTTACCACTAGGAGAGGGTTTACTTTAGTAAAGAAGTAATGTAATATCTCATATGTCCTAGAGGATGCTGGGGTCACATCAAGAACCATGGGGTATAGACGGGATCCACAGGAGACATGGGCACTTTAAGACTTTCAAAGGGGTGTGAACTGGCTCCTCCCTCTATGCCCCTTCTCCAGACTCCAGTTTAGAATCTGTGCCCAGGCAGACTGGGTGCACACTGAGGAGCTCTACTGAGTTTCTCTGAAAAGACTTTATGTTAGGTTTTTTATTTTCAGGGAGTATTGCTGGCAACAGTCTCCCTGCTTCGTGGGACTTAGGGGAGAGAAGTCAGACCTACTTCTGTGAATTTACTTCTGCTTCTTTGGCTACAGGACACCATTAGCTCTTGAGGGTCTGATCGCTAGGTACGCCTAGATGCTCGTTCCCAGAGCCCGCAGTCACCCCCCTTGCAGAGCCAGAAGTCAGAAGACAAGTGAGTAGAAGAAGATCAGAAGACTTCAGTGACGGCTTTGAGGTACCGCACAGCGGCTGCACTGCGCGCCATGTTCCCACACTCAGAGGCACTACAGGGTGCAGGGCGCAGGGAGGGGGGCGCTTTGGGCAGCATTTTAACCTCAAATAACTGACTGGCAAGAGCGGACATAGTGCCAGGGCACTGTCTGGACCCCCGCCAGTATAGAAACGTTTTAAAAAAGAGCAGGTCTGAAGCGCGCCATTACGGGGGTGGGGCTTAGCCCTCACAGCACACAGCCTGGCGCCATTTTCTCTACACAGGCTGCAGAGACCCTGGTCCTTCCACTGCTGTACAAGTAACAGGGTGCAAAACGGGGATGGGGGGGGGGGGGGCACAGTGATTTTGGTGCATTGTATGTAATTTGTAAAAGCGCCGCAGGTCTGGGACATTTTCTGTAGTGTTTTCAGACCGGGTTTGGGCGCTGGGGTGTGAGCTGGCAATATCTCCCTCTGTGTCTCTCTGACAGGCTTTACTGTGGGTCTGTCCCCTATAGGCCCAATAAATCTGAGTGTGGTGGGTGCACGTGTGTCGGCATATCTGAGGCGGAGTGCTCTTCCCAGGAGGAGACTATGTTAGGGACACAAACGGCTGTGGGAGTGACCCTGTCAGCACCGCCGACAACTGATTGGGTAAATGTTTTCAGTGCTTTGAATGCAAATGTGGCTCTGATAAATAAAAGATTGGATAAATCTGAGTCTCAGAACCAGACTTGGAAGAAATCCGTAGAGGATGTGTTGTTTCAAGTCCAGACCCCCTCGGGGTCACAAAAACATTCATTTGCCCAGCTGGCAGACACGGATACCTACACGGACACTGACTCAAGTGTCGACTATAGTGATGCCAGATTAGATCCAAAACTGGCAAAGAGCATTCAGTACATGATTGTGGCTATAAAAGATGTATTACATATCACTGAGGAACCTACTGTTCCTGATACTAGGGTCTGTATATTTACAGGAAAGAAACCTGTGGTAACGCTTCCTCCCTCTCATGAACTGAACACGCTTTGTGAAAAGATTTGGGAAAGTGCTGACAAAAAGTTTCAGATTCCCCAAAGGATTGTAGTGGCGTATCCGTTTCCCTCTGGGGATAGGGAAAAATGGGAGTCACCCCCCATTGTGGACAAAGCTCTGTCACGGCTGTCCAAAAAGGTGGCTCTCCCGTCCCCTGACACAGCAGCCCTAAAGGACCCTGCGGATCGTAGACAGGAGAATACATTGAAATCAATTTATGTCACCACAGGTACGCTACTCAGACCAGCCATTGCATCTGCGTGGGTGAGTAGTGCTATTGAAAAATGGGCAGATAACTTGTCATCTGAAATGGATACCCTGGATAGGGATAGCATTCTTTTGACACTAGGTCATATCAAGGACGCTGCAGTCTACCAAAAGGAAGCTGCGAGAGATATTGGCCTCTTGGGATCACGGGCCAATGCCATGGCAGTCTCAGCTAGGAGAGCATTGTGGATTTATCAATGGAATGCTGATGCTGACTCTAAGAAAGTTATGAAGTCTCTACCGTATATAGGTGGTGTGTTGTTTGGTGACGGCCTTGCTGATTTGGTATCTATGGCTACCGCGGGTAAGTCATAATTTTTACCTTATGTGCCTGCACCACAAAAGAATGCACACCACTATCAGATGCAGTCCTTTCGGCCCAATAAATACAGAAGGGGCCGAGGGTCTTCCTTCCTTGCTACGAGAAGAAAGGAAAAAGGTAAACGATCACCGGCTGTGGCCGGTTCCCAGGAGCAGAAGTCCTCCCCGGCTTCTGCCAAGTCCACCGCATGATGCTGGGGCTCCTCTGCGGGCGTCCGCACCAGTGGGGGCACGTCTCAGGCTCTTCAGTCAGTTCTGGGCTCGTTCGGCCCTGGACCCATGGGTTTTAGAAATAGTGTCCCAAGGGTACAAACTGGAGTTTCAAGACGTCACCCCTCACCGATTTTTCAAATCAGCCTTACCAGCTTCTCTTCCAGACAGGGAGGTGGTATGCGCCGCAATACAAAAATTGTGTCATGATCAAGTCATTGTCAGGGTTCCCCCATCGCAACAGGGAGAAGGCTTTTATTCGAGCCTGTTCATGGTCCCGAAGCCAGACGGCTCAGTCAGACCAATCCTGAAACCTCATATTCCTCAATTTCGACCTAAAACAATTCAAATTCAAGATGGAATCTCTCCGGGCAGTGATCTCCAGTGTGAAAGAGGGGGATTTTATGGTGTCGGTAGACATAAAGGATGCCTACTTGCATGTTCCCATTTATCCCACACATCAGGCTTACCTGAGGTTTGCAGTTCGGGATTGTCATTACCAATTTCAGACGTTGCCGTTTGGTCTGTCCACGGCTCCAAGGGTTTTCACCAAAGTAATGGCCGAAATGATGGTTCTCCTACGCAAACAAGGAGTCACGATTATCCCGTACTTGGACGATCTCCTGATAAAGGTGAGATCCAGGGACCAATTGATGCAGAATATTATGCTCTCACTGACAATTCTGCAGGAACATGGTTGGCTCCTAAACTTGGCAAAATCACAGTTGGTTCCGACGAGATGGCTGTAATTTTTGGGAATGATTCTGTACACAGAATTACAGAGAGTCTTTCTTCCAGTGGAAAAGACTCTGGAAATTCAGAACCTGGTCAAACAAATGCTGAAACCAGCAAGAGTATCGATCCATCAATGCACTCGGTTGCTGGGAAAGATGGTGGCGGCCTACGAGGCCATTCAGTTTGGTAGAGTGTTTCAGTAGGACCTGTTGGACAATTGGTCCGGGTCCCATCTGCACATGCACCGAAGGATAACCCTGTCTTCCAAGACCAGAATCTCATTGCTGTATTGGCTGCACAGCTATCACCTCCTAGAGGGATGCAGGTTCGGGATCCAGGACTGGTTCTTAGTGACCACGGATGCGAGTCTCCGAGGCTGGGGAGAAGTCACGCAGGAGGAAAGCTTCCAGGGAAGATGGTCAAGCCAGGAAATGTGTCTACACATAAATGTTCTGGAGTTAAGGGCCATTCACAACGGCCTTCTGCAAGCGGAACATCTTCTTCGCAATCGGCCCGCCTTGATTCAGTCGGACAACATAACAGCAGTAGCGTACATAAATTGCCAGGGCGGAGCAAAGAGCAGAGCGGCAATGGCAGAGGCCACAAAGGTGCTCAGTTGGGTGGAAAGGCGTACAAGTGCTCTGTCAGCGATTTTCATTCCAGGAGTGGACTACTGGGAAGCAGACTTCCTCAGCAGACACGATCTCCATCCAGGAGAGTGGGGTCTTCATTAAGAGGTCTTTGCAGAAGTGACAAGTCTTTGGGGAATTCCTCAAATAGACATGATGGCGTCTTGCCTCAACAAGAAACTTCAGAGATATTGTTCCAGGTCAAGAGACCCCCAAGCAATAGCAGTGGATGCCCTAGTGACACCGTGGGTTTTTCAGTCGGTGTACGTGTTTCCTCCGCTTCCACTCATTCCAAAAGTGATAAAGATCATAGGAAGAACAAAGGTTCGAGCGATCCTCATTGTTCCAGACTGGCCAAGAAGGGATTGGTATCCAGATCTTCAGGAATTACTCGTAGGAGATCCCTGGCCTCTTCCTCTGAGGGAGGATCTGTTACAGCAGGGGCCGTGCGTGTTCCAAGAATTACCGCAACTTCGTTTGACGGCTTGGAGGTTGAACGCCGGATCCTAGCCCGAAAGGGAATTCCCGAGGAAGTTATCTCCACTCTTATTCAGGCCAGGAAGGTAGTAACGTCTAAACATTACCACCGTATTTGGAGAAAATACGTGTCTTGGTGTGAATCCAAGAAGGCTCCTACGGAAGAATTTCAGTTAGGACGTTTTCTCTATTTTCTACAAGCTGGGCCTAAAGTTGGGCTCAATTAAAGTTCAAATTTCAGCTTTATCGGTTTTCTTCCAAAAACAATTCAGACCTTCGTGAAAGGCGTGTTGCACATCCAACCTCCCTTCGTGCCCCCTGTGGCACCATGGGATCTTAACGTGGTGTTGCAATTCCTTCAATCTCATTGGTTTGAACCTTTGCAGAAGGTAGAGTTAAAATTTCTTACTTGGAAAGTGGTCATGCTGTTGGCCTTGGCATCCGCAGGCGGGTGTCTGAATTGGCGGTCTTGTCTCACAAGACCCCTTATTTGATCTTCCATGAAGATAGAGCAGAATTGTTTCTGCCGAAAGTGGTTTCGTCGTTCCACTTGAACCAACCTATTGTGGTGCCAGTGGCTACTGACCCCTTGCTGGAATCGAAGTTTCTCAATGTAGTAAGAGCTTTGAAAGTTTATGTCGCCAGAACGGCCCAGTTTAGGAAAACAGAGGCTCTGTTTGTCCTGTATGCTCACAATAAAATTGGGGCTACTGCTTCCAAGCAGACTATTGCGCACTGGATCTGTCATACGATTCAGCAGGCTCATTCTACGGCTTTGCCGTTACCGAAATTGGTGAAGGCCCATTCTACAAGAAAGGTGGGCTCGTCCTGGGCGGCTGCCCGGGGTGTCTCGGCATTACAACTTTGTCGAACAGCTACTTGGTCGGGTTTAAACACCTTTGCGAAGTTCTACAAGTTTGATACCCTGGCTAATGAGGACCTCATGTTTGGTCAATCGGTGCTACAGAGTCATCCGCACTCTCCCGCCCTTTCTAGAGCTTTGGTATAACCCCATGGTTCTTGATGTGACCCCAGCATCCTCTTGGACGTATGAGAAAATAGGATTTTAAAACATTTTCTCTTAGTCCGTAGAGGATGCTGGGCGCCCGTCCCAGTGCATACTGTATCTGCAGTTATTAGTTGTGGTTACACACATGTTGTGTTACGTTTATAGTCAGCCTGTTGCTGATGATACAAAAATTATAATATATTATCAAAGAGCGCATGAAGCTGTATATATCAAATTTATTAAAAATAAATTAAACACGTGTACACATAAAAATAAACAATCAATTAAAATTCCCCCTATTGCAGCGGATTGAATTTAACCGGACACTTTTGCTATATCCAGATTTGTAGTTCTTAATATGACCTTATTCTCAATTTAAAGTCCCGAACAATATGCAGTCCTATCCTCTGATGAAACCGCACACCGATAATTGCGGAGAAACGCGTAAGGACTGGGGCTTATTCTGTATTGACGTCCTTCCTACTACCAGCGGTATCCAGTGTACTATTATCCCTTGTAACTACTGTTCATTTGTAAGCCGACGATCTTTAGAGATCCTCCGGTGCACGCCGCAACAAAGAAAGGTGCCTTCTCTCGACTGTGGCTGAGATCGACAACGGGGGCCTTTCACGGATAACAAACAGACACGCTTCTGGCTGTGAGTAAAGTGGACAATCTTGCAATGTGGCCCTATTAGCACAGTGAGAGTGGACATATAAGTCCTTTAATACGGATACTAAAGCATAAGCATCCAAAGCACTTGGCCGGTTTGCGGCACCAATTAACGGGAGTGGAAAGCCGGCTGTCTATCAGATATACAAGGAGATCTCTAAGAACATGTGAAAAATATTCACAGCCGGATAAAAACGGCAGGCATTATCAACTGATCCTAAATAGGACTGCATATTGTTCGGGACTTTAAATTGAGAATAAGGTCATATTAAGAACTACAAATCTGGATATAGCAAAAGTGTCCGGTTAAATTCAATCCGCTGCAATAGGGGGAATTTTAATTGATTGTTTATTTTTATGTGTACATGTGTTTAATTTATTTTTAATAAATTTGATATATACAGCTTTATGCGCTCTCTGATAATATATTATCATTTTTGTGCTGTTTTGTTGGTGGACAGGTCAGTACTGTCCAGTTGAGAGCTGCTTATCACAGCACATACAACCAAAATTGTATAAGTTAGGTGCTTGTGATGCGCTGGAATTATTTGTTTCTATTTTTGTTGCTGATGATGTTCATGCTGTTGACTTGCGTTGTGTTAAATGCCATGTTGTACGGCGTGCTTGAGGTGTGAGCTGGTATGTATCTCACCTTAGTTTAACAATAAATCCTTTTCCTCTAAATGTCCGTCTCCCTGGGCACAGTTCCTATAACTGGAGTCTGGAGGAGGGGCATAGAGGGAGGAGCCAGTTCACACCCCTTTGAAAGTCTTAAAGTGCCCATGTCTCCTGTGGATCCCGTCTATACCCCATGGTTCTTGATGTGACCCCGGACTAAGAGAAAAGGATTTACCGGTAGGTATTAAAATCCTATTTTTACCCTCCACCTCAGGAGTTGAACAGTCTCTTGGAGGGAGTCTGATTTAACCTGAAAAGAAATTTCAGATTCCCAAAAGGAATTCAGGCAACTTACCTTTTTCCAAAAGGTGGGAGTCACTCCGCATTTTAGACAGGGCCCTGTCATAAAAGAGAAAAGGTGTTTCTCCCTGAGCCTGGAATGGCTTCCCTTAAGGAGCCGACAGACCGCAAGATAGTGAGGTGATCTATTGATGTGGCCAATGGGACACTACTCAGGCCTACCATTGTCTGCGCGTGGGTGAGTAGTGCTATTGAAAAGTGGTCAGAAAACTTGTCATTAGACATTGACATAATAGATGGAGACGAGATACTCCTAACGTTAGGTCATATCAAAGACGCTGCTGCGTACGTGCTAGAAACCATGAAATATATTGGTCTCTTGGGAACAAGAACTGCTACCATGGCAGTGTCGGCTCGGAGGGCGTTGTGGATTTGCCAGTTGAATGCTGATGCAGATTCCAAAAGAAACATGGAGGCTCTCTCTTATAAAAGTGAGGCCTTGTTTGGTGATGGGCTGGATGCGTTAGTCTCGGCAGCTACCGCAGGTAAGTCGTCATTCTTGCCTTATCCTCCTACACCGGCGAAAAAGACACATCACTCTCACATGCAGTTCTTTCGGCCCAACAAATATAAAAATGCCAAATGTTCTCCCCTTTTTATGCAGGTAAGGGAAGGGGAAAAGGAAAGAAATCCGCAGCATCTCCCGGATCGCAAGAGCAGAAGTCCACCCCCGCTTCTGCCAAATCTGCAGCATGAAGCTGGGGCTCCCTTGTGGGGATTTTCAGTCAAATTTGGATGCAATCTGGCCTGGACCCATGGGTCTTACAAATAGTGTCCCATGGGTACAAACTAGAGTTGTAAGACGTCCCCCCATGCCGATTTTTCAAATCAACCTTGCAAGCTTTTCTTCCAGAAAGAGAGGCAGTAACAACGACAATTCAAAAATTATGTCAGGATCATGTCATTGTCCTGGTACCCTTGTCACAGCAAGGAGAAGGTTTTTATTCAAGCCTCTTCGTAGTTCCGAAGCCAGACGGCTCGGTCAGACCGAGTTTAAACTTGAAAAATCTGAATCTCTACTTGAAAAGTTTCAAGTTCAAGATGGAATCTCTGAGGGCAGTGATTTCCAGTCTGGAGGATGGGGACTTCATGGTGTCAGTAGACATGAAAGATGCTTACTTGCATGTTCCCATTTATCCTCCTCACCAAGCTTATCTGAGATTTGCAGTACAGGATTGCCATTACCAGTTCCAGACATTGCCGTTCGGACTCTCCACGGCACCGATGCTATTCACCAAGGTGATGGCAGAGATGATGGTCCTCCTTCGACAACAAGGAGTCAATATAATTCCTTACCTGGACGGTCTCCTGATAAAATCGAGATCCAAGGAACGATTTGTGCAGAACATTGCACTCTTCCTCTCAGTTCTCCAACAACACGGTTGGATCATGAACTTTCCAAAGTCGCAGTTAGAACCGACGACGAGATTGTCCTTTTTGGGACTGATACTGGACACAGAAGTCCAGAGGGTTTTTCTTCCCGTAGAAAAAGCTCTAGAAATCCAGAGAATGGTCAAACAAATTTTGAAACCAACAAGGGTGTCGATCAATCAATGCATTCGGTTGTTGGGGAAGATGGTAGCGGCCTACGGGGTCATACAGTTTGGCTGATTCCATGCCAGAGTAATCCAGTGGGACCTGTTGGACAAGTGGTCCGGATCCCACCTACACATGCACCGGAAGATAATCCTGTCCTCCAAAGCCAGGATTTCACTCCTGTGGTGACTACACAGTTCTCACCTATTAGAGGGAAGAAGGTTCGGGATTCAGGACTGGGTCCTGGTAACCACGGATGCAAGTCTCCAAGGCTGGGGAGCAGTCACACAGGGGGAAAGCTTTGTAATAAAATGGTCAAGTCAGGAAACCTGCCTTCACATAAACGTTCTGGAGTTGAGAGCCATTTACAATGGCCTTCTACAAATGGTACATCTTCAAGATCAACCCGTGCAGATCCAGTCGTACAATGTAACAGCAGTCGCGTATATAAACCGTCAAGGCGGAATGAAAAGCAGAGCAGCAATGGCAGAGGAGTCAAAGATCCTCCTCTGGGCAGAAAGACATGTAAGAGCTCTGTCAGCAATTTTCATTCCGGGAGTGGACAACTGGGAAGCAGACTTCCTCAGCAGACACAATCTCTATCCAGGAGAGTGGGGACTTCATCATGAAGTCTTCGCAGAGGTGACAAGTCTTTGGGGAGTTTTTCAAGTAGACATGATGGCATCTCAACTAAACAAGAAGCTTCGGTGGCCAGGACGGGCATGGAGTAGCACCTAGTTTGTGCAGCTCTCCAGCCACAGTATCCTGCAACTTATCCTGTATCCCCACCTGGGTCCCACACTGCAGCCACCGCTTTAAGAGTGCCCCCTGCCCCCCGTGGAGCACTCTTGTACCTGCCGCTGCTGTTCCTGGAGATCCGGGAGCTCTAGACGCCGGCGGGCCCTGATCTTGCCTGGAGCAGCCGCCTCGTGCGGGGACCGGAAGTTCGGCTCCTGTGTGCTCGCCGCTCGCTGCAGCCGCCCGAAGTGCAGGGAGATCGCGGGCGCTGTGATCCCCCTCCACCGCCCTGCTGGTCTTCTGTGGAGCCCTGGGGAGGCCGCGGCTGAGGACCCGTCTGCCGTCCTGGTTGCTGCCGAGACACGCTGCCCGCGACGCCGGAAGTGCGGCTCCGCTATTCAACACCGCCTGCACCAGCCAGCAGAAATATACCTGTGGGGGACTGCAGCTCATAAGTGAAACGCCTCTGAGCTTGTCAGAGGAATTTAGAGGGGTGCTGGGTCGCTCTGAGTGCCTGTGGAAATACTGCCTTGGCGACCACTACCTGGATCTTCTTCACCACACTGTGATCAGGGTGCTGGGGAAGCACTTTATACTTAAATCCTGAGGCTGTGACCCTGCTGGAGTTATATACGTACCTGCAGCTGTCTGACGCCCGGCGACCGGTCGGGGTGGGCAACCCCCCTTCCTCTGCTTATATTTATTTTGATATCTCCTACACTGACACCGTATTGTCCAAAATGGTGAAAGGCCGCCAGACCGGCGCGTCGGCGGGAGCAATGGATAAGTTTGTCCGTGACCAGGGCCCTCAGCTGCGGAGAACAGAGGCTACAAGATCTGAGGTATCACCTCCTTCTCCTGCCTACAGTTCCGTCTCCTCTGATCCTCCTGAAGCTGCACTGCAGAGAGTTCTGGACGCGGTAAATGCTAGTGAAGTACGTCTGGCTGATAAAATCGGGCAGGTGCAGTCCGACCTCTCCATTATTCATCAAGATCTACAGCGGGTGAGAGAGAGAGTGGGAGAAGCGGAGACCCGTATATCCAATGTTGAAGACTCCGTCGGCCCGCTGGGTCGCCGCACTGATGCCTTGGAATCTCAGATGAATGATGTTCGCAAAAAGCTTACGGACGTGGAAGGGCGTCTGCGGCGCAATAATGTCCGCTTCATTGGCCTGCCTGAGAAAGAAGAAGGCTCCGCTCCTGAGGAATTTCTCATAAAGTGGCTCCGTGATTTTTTTGGATCTGAGGAATTCTCACCGTATTTCACTATAGAGCGGGCTCATAGAGTTCCAATGCGCCCGCTGCCACCGGGGGCCCCACCCCGTACCTTTATTGCTAAGTTCCTTCATTTCCGTGACCGAGACACAATCCTGAGGCTGGCTCGTACTAAGGGCCCTTTGAAATGGAATGGATCGTCAATATCGGTATTTCCGGATTTTGCGGTGGATGTGCAAAAAGATAGGGCTCAGTTTCTACCTGTCAAGAGGCGACTCCGTGAACTTGAGCTGCCGTATGCCATGTTCTTCCCATCTAGACTGCGGGTGGTGGCTGATGGGGAAACAAAGTTTTTCACGACTCCTCGTGAGGCCATGGTGTGGCTGGATAGACGATTCCCGGCGAGACGTGCCCTTGCAGATTAGTGAATATTCGGCTGATTCCGAAGGCTGATTTTCTCCTGTTATTCCTTTTTTCTCAGTTACTTATTTTGTCTATTTGAGATATATGTGTTAGTTAGGGCGAGACGACAGGATGCGGGAATGTTTGATTGCTGTCACTGTTCCCTCTAGCCCCCGCTATCCTGTTCTCGCAGTTCAGTGCGGGCCTGTTTGAGTGCTACTAATGCCCCCTTTACACTGTTATCGCAGCTTAGACAGGACATATGTATACCCTTTAAGTCAACCACGATATACTGGATATGTTCTGGTGTTTGGTTATACTTTGGGGTTCGTATGATCTCTTTTCTTCCTGTTGTATTAAAGGTCTCTGTGCGGGAGGATGGGGGGAGAGGGGGGATCGCGGAATGCTTGTCCTGACATAGGTGGTTTTTTTTTGATATCCAAATGTGTTTTTATTCTGGATATTAGTGGGACCTAGGGGGTGGATCTTTATGATCCCCCCTCATTTGTTTTTTGTTTTCGAGGGGGGAAAGGTTAATGGCTGGGAGCAACCCTCTAATTTTGTGGTTTTATAGTTGTTCTCTATTCCCGAGAGTCATTATATTCTTGGCCCCGATCAAGAAGTGTTTGCACTGGCCGATGGTGCAATACAGTTAGGTTCATATTAAGTTTCTGGTATGAACACTCAGTTTTGGGATCCAGGTATGCTGCATGTTGGGGGTGGTATACAGGGTGGGGGGAAGGGGAGGGGGTTGGGTTATGTTTATTTTTTGAGCGGAAATGTATGTAGAGAAAATACGTGGTTTACAACTATGCAATATAAGCAGTGGTGTCTGGTTGTAAAATTTGTATGTGGCGGGGCTGACCGGCCGCGGGGCGCTGTACTGATTATACCCTTGCTGTATTATGACGGGGATTAAGGTGGTTTCGTGGAATGTGAGAGGGCTCAATGATAAAGTTAAGAGGTCTCTTGTGCTCCGACAGCTCAAACACGGGCCCTCATTCCGAGTTGATCGCTAAGTTTTTCGGTCGCACAACATATTCGCAAAGTTGCGTTAATGTAGTAAATATGCGAACCTCCACCCCCAACGTATTTTTGCACATTCGTACGCAGTATTACACAAAGTGGGCGTACGCCAAATGACATCGCAGTAATGCGAAACCATCGCAGCATTGCGAAATCATCGCAATAACACATACTTAATCGTAAAAATACTAAGTTTGAGTATATTTACAAAGTTTTGCGTAAAAGTGCACACTTTTAAGGTAAAACGCACAAAAATGTTTTTTTGGCCTATTAAGTGCAATGACACCTTTCCTTTTAAAGACCACAAGCCCTTTTCAATTACGAACCCAATTAGTGTAATGATTGATAATGTTCCAAAACAATTAAGTGTGAGAATAAAAAAAAATTAACACTTTGTTGCCATAATTGGCCATCAACATGTCAAAGTGTAAAATTTTTTTTTTTTTTCACTTTTTTAATTTTTAAAGGTGTTGTTTGTGAATGAAGGTGTTTACATGTTTCTTAACACAATAATCTCCGTTTTTTTTTGGTAAAAATGTAACGTTAGATGTGTGTAATTTTTTGTACAAAACAAATTCTGCCTGCCAATCTGCTGATCCTTTTTTGCATTAATAAACACAACACCCGGTTAACTTTAATCAACTTTTTTATTTTTGTATTTGTTAATATTTTTTTTTTTTTACAAATCAAACAATACAACTCAAGCAAATTTTTGCAAATGGTCCACACAATCCATCATTCCTTGCAGGTGTTGGCGCATGGTGTAAAGTATCCCTGAAAAACTTGTGGGATCTCCAACTGCAACATCTGAAATTAAGATGCAACACAAACATTAATAACTTAATTACATTACTTATTAGCCAAGCAAGGCGCAAAGCACACTTAAATGCTGGCATGTCCAAACTGCTGGACTCCAGCTGTTGTGAAACTACATATACCAGCATGCCTTTACACAGTTTTGTGGTCAGGGAATGGCAAAGCTGTGTCAGGGCATGCTGGGATGTGTAGTTTCTCAACAGTTGGAGTGCCGCAGTTTGGACAGGCCTGCTTTAATGGCAAAGTTACTACATCCTGCCTGTTTTATGGTACAATCATTAGCAGAACACACAAGCCTGCTCAGCCTTTTTATCAGATTTTAAAGTGTTCCAGACCATGTGTTACATTTACTACTATGTGAGTTATATTTAGGATGGAACGTTGCCCATAGCAATCAAGCAAAAATATGATTATTATATTGTAGAAGTGGATCCCAATTTTTTAAGTATAATCTTATTGATTGCTATGTCCGACATCCCATGTTAAAGATAACTACCATCTTCGTCAATGTGACACCATGTTGGCATTCATTCCCATTTGTTGTTTTATTTGTTTTTTATTTTTAGTGGGTTGGTCCTGCATCATCACACTGCATATCCACATCTTCAGAAGGCCAACATATCATAGCATTCCCACACTCCATGAAAGCTGCCCTTACTAAATAAGTGCAAACATGTTTGACTCGAACACTTATTAATTTTGAGAATGTAACTTTCACACAAAAAAACAGTGTGTCATTAGGCTGCATAACAAAGTGAAGCATGTGATTTTTAAGTGTAAATATTCAGACTACACAGGCCCAAGTGTAAAAGGCAAACATACTAAACTCCACTCAGGTCTAACTGTTTCCCAGAAAAAGTAACACATATAAACCCTGTTCTCCTGGCAACCCTGGCTACCTAATGAGTGTCAACCTAGAGTGGACACACAAAACATTGCACACATACACACTGTACATATAATGACACTCACAAATATGTAAAGGCAACATGTACACCATGATGAAATTTTTAAATATTTTTCCAGGGTCCAAGAATTCAAACAGTACAACACTGCATGTTTTGGCATTGTAAGTGTAAGTGGGTAATCATTTTTAAAAAAATTAAAATATACTTACTTTCCACGGCAACATCCAGACTCCCGGAACGTTCGGCAGGGGCTTCCTCTGCCCATTCACTTGGTGGGGATGTTGGCTGGATGGGGGAAGGCGGCTGGATGGGGGAAGGAGGAGGGATTGGGGAAGGAGGAGGGATTGGGGAAGGAGGAGGGATTGGGGAAGGAGGCTGGATGGGGGAAGGAGGCTGGATTTGGTCCGCAATTTCAGAGGGGGGGTCTGATTGAGAGGGCGAGGGGGGCGGAGAAAAAGTTAAAGCAATAGAGGGTGAGGGTGGTTCAGATTGTGATGTTGATTTTGAAGGAGAAGGGGTATGGGAAGGAGGAGAAGGGGTCCCAGAAAGAGATGGAGAGGTGTGGTGAGAAGGGGAATGTAAAGTGGAGTGGGCCAGGGAAGCTGATGGGGCCTGGGAAGATGAGGGGGACTGGGAAGCTGAGGGGGACTGGGAAGCTGAGGGGGAGTGAGAAGGGGAGGGGGAGTGAGAAGGGGAGGGGGAGTGAGAAGGGGAGGGGGAGTGAGAAGGGGAAGGGGGTGGGGAGTTTTGCCGTTGTTGTTGTCCTAGAATGATAATATTGTTCAAATTGTTCAAACATGATAAATTACATAGTAATCAATTTGTTTTATCAATGTTCTGTTCATTGTTAAATTATTTGTTTTGTTCCAAAGAAAAGCAAACATGTTAAGATCCTCTTCATGTTGGCCACAGCAAACAAAATGAGTCTAAAATTTAACTTTGAAGCTCATTCCTTAATCTAGGCAATTGAGTCATAGTGATTGGTCTCAGCAACATCACCAGATTACTATTCAAGGCACCTTATTATATAGCCTGCACTGATCAAGTATTGTGGATTAATTTCCTGCCTGCTTCTTATTTTTTGTAAACATGCACTTGTTTGGTGTTACTTTGCTACAGTCAGTACTGTTTTACCTAACCACACACAGTGTCCTAATTTCCATAAAAGGGCATTGCAGGTTGCAATTAGCCTACCACTTACTGTAAAATGTCTGCAAATCCAAGGGGTTTACAGCAGGTATTTAGTAGGCAATTGGCCAAAAGCATGTGCAGTGCAGGGGTGGCAGATATAACATGTCCCGAGAGAGTGTTTTTTTTTTTTATAATTTAAAATTATGGCCAGGGTAAATACATGCAGCTTTATTTTAGCCTTGCAAATTTTTGCACCTGATTTAACACACCCCACCCAAAACTTACTCTCTCTGCACATGTTACATATGCTTCCCCTGCAGTGCTCATTGTATTTAACAATTGTTACTTAAATTACGGAAGGCCAAAAATTGGAAAATAACACATTAGCACAATTTAGTGCAAAAAACTTATGTAAGGTAACTTACTTCGTGTATGCAGCGCACGGATTTGATGGCGGATCTCCGCCAACAAATCTGGAGTCCGCCTACGGAGATCACTCCACCTCCTTTCGAGCTGGATGATTGTCCGCCTGCTGCGGACTCGCGTCCGCAGCAGGCGGCGGACCTCCGCGTAGGCCTCGCGCTTCACCCGATTGGGGATGAAGCGCCCAACGCGGCCTACGCGGCGGTCCATCACCGCAACCAGCACGCGGAGCTCCCGCCTGGTGAACGGTGCTGCACGCATCATGGCAATGGCGTTTTCCTTATTTGGGCATATATTTATAGTGTCTGTTAGCATGTGATTGGTCAAAAATCTATGTTGTCATTTCTATTAACTTTATTGATCTTTGCAATGCTGTGAAAAGCAGAGTGTTATTTGGCACGAGCGTAAAAACGCAATAGCAGAAGCGAAAATGTTTGGTACACAAATTTAAGCAAACAAAACACACACAGAGACACAGACTTTAGTTACAAATACTAAACATATCTGTGTACTCACCACAGTTCGTGTGATCATTCAGCTGGACAGTCACAAAGTGTGAAACATTGAGTATCATTTGTTTGTGTGTTTGGTTACATAATCAGGATTTGATGATATAAAACAAATAAGGACACTATTTAGCAACATTACAGTATTTAAATTTCAAAATAAACATTGTAAGCTTAACGTGTTTTTGTATTTTGAACCAAAAACAATTACACATTCCAACACCACAAAATCCGTACCCAATCACTTTACAAGATCATACAAATTGAAATCATGGTTTATAAAACAGAAGCATACTGTGTTGTATTATTTGGGCAAATATAAAATATATAAACACTATACCTGAAATATTCTGCTACAATTCTTGCCCTCACTTGGCTCCCCCTCCGTGTCACACTCCCCCCACCGAAGCGTGGCACAACCCCTGGCTCCTCATCAGGCAATTCCTCTGCCTGAGGAAGCTCTACACTACTCCTTACCGCGATATTATGGAGTATTGCGCACAGGACCACTATTTTACTTGCCATCTCCGGCGAATACATGATGTCGCCACCAGTGCGGTGGAGAACACGAAACCGCCCTTTCAGGACACCAATTGTGCGCTCCACCAGCTGCCTAGTGGCAGTAAGCGCGGAGTTAAATGCCATCTGTGGTCCTGGCCTGGGATTACGGTAAGGAGTCATGAGCCAGGGGGTGCAAGGATATCCACGGTCTCCTGTTGGAATAAAAGCAAAAATTTAGATCTTAAAATTTTAATTTTTTTTTTTTTTAATCAAAAATATTTGAGCAACAACTCACCCAATAACCACATGTCTGGTCGTTGACTTGATCTTAATCTCTGCCATATCCCTGATTGTCTAATGACATACGCATCATGGGAACTTCCAGTAAACTTTGCGTTCAGGGAAAGGATCTGGAGGGATGGCCCACAAACAACCATTACATTCAGAGAATGAAACAGTTTCCTGTTTCTATAAATTTCTTCATTATGTTTTGGTGGCTGAATAGCTACATGTGTGCCATCCACAACCCCAATAACATGTGGGAAGCGACTACCACCTTCCGCAAATTGCCGCTTCACCACATCTAGGGCACCAACATCCAAAGGCATAGCAATAAATTGCTTAACACGCTTGAGGAAAGCCTGGCAGACACGTCGCAGGACCTTACTGAACTGGCCCTGCGACATGCCAACCAGGTCTCCAACCACATGCTGGAATGATCCTGTGGCCAAAAAATGTAACACTGCAAGGAATTGTGTCAATGGTGGTATTGCTGTAGGATACCGAATTTCAGACTCCAGATCACTCTCTATTATGGAGAGAGTGTCTAGGATTAGATGTGGTGGCAGCCGGTATCTACGCACCACCACATCATCTGGCATCCCAAAAAGTCTGACACGGGTTCTGAAAATTGGTGGCCTAGCACGCCTCCGTTGCCTTGGTTGATGAGGAGCCGGCTGTGGTTGTGGGGCTGGCGGTTGGGGTGGGAGTGCTGGCGTGGGTTGGGGAGGTAGGGCTTCTGCCGCAATATGTATTGACATCACACACTTTTTGGAGAGAATGTTAAGAAATGTTAAAAAAAAATAATTCAAAGTTTTCCAAAATTTTACACAATAACTGTTTTTACAATTGTGGTGTCAACTTACTGCAGGAGCGTACATTTTTTCTGTGTTGAATTCATGTCCAAAATGCAAAAATAAAAAGCAAATAAAACTAAATTTAATATTTGGATATAAAAAACATATATTAATGCAAAAAAACTTTATTAAAAAAAAAAACCAAAAAAATAAGAAATTTAGTACCTAGTCCAGGAAAGACAAACACTACTTTGCAGATCAATCCTGGAAAACCCAAACACTTTGTTTAGCAAACTTTAAAAAAAAAAAAAAAAATAACTTTTAACAAACACAAACAAGCACCAACACAGGCCAAGGACACTTACCTGCTCCTAAAGAAATAAAGTCTTGTTTTTGTGGACCACACCCAAAAATGAATACAAAATTGGTTTTTCTCAACAAAAAATAAACTCCTACAAGAGAACACAAATGACAGTCAAAAACAGCATACAGACACTTCCAACAAACAAGCTCCAACACAGGCCAACGACACTTACCTGCTCCTAAAGAAATAAAGTCTTGTTTTTGTGGACCACACCCAAAAATGAATACAAAATTGGTTTTTCTCAACAAAAAATAAACTCCTACAAGAGAACACAAATGACAGTCAAAAACAGCATACAGACACTTCCAACAAACAAGCTCCAACACAGGCCAACGACACTTACCTGCTCCTAAAGAAATAAAGTCTTGTTTTTGTGGACCACACCCAAAAATGAATACAAAATTGGTTTTTCTCAACAAAAAATAAACTCCTACAAGAGAACACAAATGACAGTCAAAAACAGCATACAGACACTTCCAACAAACAAGCTCCAACACAGGCCAACGACACTTACCTGCTCCTAAAGAAATAAAGTCTTGTTTTTGTGGACCACACCCAAAATCGAAAAAAAATTTGCTTTTTCTCACCAAAAAGTAAACTCCTACAAGAGAACACTAATGACAGTCAAAACAAAGAAGCACGGGAATATTTTCACAAATGGACTTGCAAAATATATATGTGTTATAAAAATTAAAATATTAAAATGTATTAAAAAAACTTGCCAACACAAAAACAAAACAAAAAAAAAACAGAATACTCACAAACGAAAATACCCACAAAAAATGCCACTGTCTATATTCAAAACGCAAAGAAAAGGACAAAGGTATGCTTGACAATTACTCACTCTGCCAATTCCACTATCACCTTCCCGCACAAGCCAACAACTCAAACGCCAAACTACCAACACTTACAGCATGCACAGTAGGCCCTTAAATAAGCAGTGCAATCATTCAACAGAATAACAGTGTACACCTGTGTGAATTAACGAGTCGCACGTAGGTATATAAGCGCACACACCTCGGCGTACACACGTCATCACAAACATGGCTTCTCGTGAGCAAATCGCAGCAGAGATAGACCGCATTGCAGAGCAGCAGATGGCATTGCAGAAACAACGGCTAGAGTGTCAAAGGCGCTTGTTAGAATACGCCTCTGCGGAGGTTAATGCAGGACCTAGTACTCTGCAAATTTCTGCTTCTGAACCTCAACAATTAAGTGTGGATACCCTGCCACACACACATAGTGAGCAAACTGAGGGAGAATTGACTTTAGCCACACAAACACAGCAGACAGAAGCTGCTAGTGAGGAGGAAGATGGAGATGACCAACCTGAAGAAACCTCACAGGCTACCTCCAGACGGAAAAAAAGACAGCCTGCATTCACTAAGAGGGAGTTGCGTGTCTTGGTCACGCAGGCCATGTCCAAAATACATAGGGGCCCCAAAAACATGGGGGCTGCTTCCAAAGAACGCATCTGGAGAGACATCACAAAATCTGTGAATGAAGTTGGCTCTGTCGTCAGAACATCACAGGAAGTGAGACGACGGTAAGTGCATCTTGACAATCCTTTTTCTGTGCTAAGTTGCATAAAAAATGTAGTTACATGTCATGTTATGTCTAGCAAACACAAGCAGAACATGTGTGCTATATATTTACTTTGAACAATAAGAAGACTCAACTTTTTCCCTCTTTCACAATATTTATGTAGGTGGGCCGACTTCAAATCCCGCCTGAAGGCAAAGAGGGCTGCGGAGTGGAATGCCTCAAGGGCAACAGGGGGGGGACCACCTGTCGCTGTGGAGTTTACTGACTTGGAGGAGATGGCGATGGCCTGTGTGAGTTATGAGGAGGGCCAAGGGGTGTCTCATATGGACACGGACCTGCCTGAGATTCTGACGGGACATGACTTGGAAGGTAAGTTTACACATGTATTTGTCTGAAATTTGAACTGTATTAATAATCTTAAACTAATTTTGACTCCAACTTTTCCCCCACACATTCTTCTATTTGCTTGCCACAAAACACAGCACAGGGGGGTGAACAGTTTGAGTCACAGGCCGGTTATGTGGTTGAGGCTGAGGTGGAGGGACCTAGTGGGTCTGCCAGTGTGGGCCAACAAAACCCACCTATGCAGGTTCCTACTGGCCCCCCCACCCAACCCTCTGCTATCCCGGAGATCCTGCTTGAAATTGCTAGGTATGGTGAGAGCCTAAACACATTTCAAGACGGGGTCATCCGGGAGGTAAGCCAGATAACTGTCCGGCTCACTGAGATCCGAACCTGTGTTGAGCAAGGTGTTGCTCAACTCTGCCAAAGTCTGGCAGAGATCAGGCAGGCCCAAGAACAACTGGCCTCCTCAAACCAAAGCCTTGCAACTAACATCTTGCAAGGGCTCCAGGCCATCGCTGTCTCCCTTGCCCACAGTGGCAGAGAGCCAACCACATCGGCTCCCTCCCCTGCCCCTGCCCAGGAAGAACAGGACACTGGGCAGGCCCAACGAAGGTCACTCCGCAGACCAAGCAAAGAAGATCAGCCTCAGGCGGGGCGAAAAAGAAGAAAGTGATGTCTCTCCAGATGGGCAGCACCCATGTTTTTGTAGTTGCCTCTATGTTATTTTGGACTTGGCTTGTGTGGCCAGAATGGATCACTCCCTCTTAGTGAAATGACTTTTTTCTGTTTGGAGGAATTGTAGCCTGTGAGTTTCTTTTAAAAAACAACAGAGCCATCTTCCTCTCACTAGTGTGCTGTGTATTGTTGTGTTTGTGTGGTGGATACTAATTATTTCTCAGTTTGTGTCAAATTTTTGTGTGGCAGGGTGTGAAATATGTTGAATTTATGAATTTATAAGATACTTTTGTCAGAAGCAGAAATTTGCAGAGTACTGAGTTCTGCTATATAATTTTTGTCAGTGCCATCTGCTTGGTGCTTGGTCTATCTCTGCCTGTGAGACTCATGTGGAGCCATGTTTAAATGTTGGATAATATTATTACTGTAATAAAAATTAAAAAAAAAAATGTGTGCAATTTCTTGAAGGTAATGCATTAGCAAAATCTTAGTTACCAAAAGATTAGGTCAACATATAGACACTTGGTGACCAATCTGCTAATTCTCCTTAAAATTAAACAAAAATGTTAAAAAAGGTATGTTTTGCACCACACTTTAATGTCCATATTAATAAAACAGACACGACAACTTGATAAAATATCTTTGGACAACATGACATCATTGAAAACATTGACAGATGTTAAAAACATATATTATTGTGACTTTTAAAAATAAAACATAGTGTATGCGGCATTATGTGGGTGTTGGTTAATTAATCAGAATGTTGCAGAATTATATAACTTTAAATAAAAATGTAACTTGTTTGTATTTAGTAGGCTAACACACATTAAAACATTTCGTCACAATGCTTACACACCAAGTTAAACACAAATAACAACCTTATTTCACAGTGTGTGAGATTAATATGTGAGTAGAATAAACATGTAATGTGTGTTCAGTCAATTGCTGGTTGGTAACTTTCATGTGCTCAGTAATTAACAAGTAATTGAACATCAGATGAATGTGCTCTCCAATTAACTGCTAATTACTGCATACACACTTGTACCAGTACTTCGCAAATGTAGAGTAACTGCAGACCTACTCTGCTGCTGCGTGAATGTTGCTACGGTTTCCTATGTTAGTTTTAACAGCGACAAAGTTTATTTGCGAAAAACACGCCCATTGCAAGTTGCATACTCCCACACAGTACGCCCACTTTCACGCCCATGTCGGAGCATTGCGAAGTCTCGCCTCCGCCACGCCCACGCCACTCCTCGTTTTCGTTTGGCAGTTACGGCTTTTTTTTCCCAAAGTAATTTTGCACAGTTGTCGTACGTATGTCTTCGCGCATGCGTAATCACGCATTTGCGCATGCGCAGATACTTACATTTCGGACATTTGCGATGCGATGACTCTTAGCGATCAACTCGGAATGAGGGCCACTATGCGGCTGATATTGTCTGTCTTATGGAAACACATTTGGTAGGTAGTAAGATTCTCTCTCTGAAGAAGCACACGTCCGCCTCGCGCGGGGTGTCAGTCCTTATTAAGCGGACCGTCCCTTTTGTAATGGAATCTATACAAACGGATCCTTGGGGGAGATATGTGTTTTTGAAATGTAGGTTATTTTATGTTCCTGTCCTCCTGCTGGCAGTCTACGTACCCCCTCCATACTCCCCCGATATACTTAAGAAGGTTGCTGGGTTCATGGCCTTGTCTCCCGGGGTGTCTGTCATTTGTTTGGGGGATTTCAATAATGTGCTGGACGTGGTCATGGACAGGCTCTCCATGTCGCCATCTGCTGCAGGTCCTGGGAGGTCTGGGTTTGCAAATGTGGTCTCGGGGTTGGGCCTGGTCGATCCATGGAGACTGAGACACCCTTCTCTTAAACAATACTCATGTTTCTCACACTCCCATTCTTCGTTTTCTAGGATTGACCTGGCCCTCCTTTCGAGTGACATGGTTCCCCGCGTCGGTAACATTAGATATGAGACCAGAGGTATATCGGACCACTCCCCCTTGACCTTTAATTTAGATTTTAATTGTGATAGAGGTCAAGCTGTGTGGAAATTTAACCCATTCTGGCTTGTTCACATGGGAGATGGATCTGAAATGGTGGCCGCATGGCGGGAGTTCTTCGCGCTGAATAGCGCCGGCCAGTCTATCTCTAACCTATGGGACACATTTAAGGCCTTTTTACGGGGGAGTTTGATTAAACGGGGGTCAGAATTAAAGTCCTTCTATAGGAAAAGGGAGGCTGAGTTGGAGACCCGGTGTGTCGCTGCAGAACTACAATATTTGCAGGATTCCCTGATCGGTTCCAAGTCAGCCTGGTTGTCGGCTCAGAGGGAATGGAGAGATTACCTAATGGAAAAGACTCAGCATAGACTCCTCTTCTCATCTCATACCTTTTATGCCACGGGGGACAGGCCAGGGACATATCTGGCTTCTCTGGCTCGGGGAGACAGACCTTCTAGTGTGGTGGTAGAGATTGTGAGCGTTGAAGGTGTCCATCTGACCCAGACTCCACAGATGACGGCTGAATTTGCTTCCTTCTATAGTCGCTTATATAAATCTAAATTAGATTGCACCTCTTCACAGTTAAATGATTATTTAGACCGTGTCGACTTCCCCACCTTGTCCGGAGAGGCTTGCGACCTTTTGGAGGCGCCCATTTCCCCCGATGAAGTTAGAGCAGCGATTGAGGCCTCTCCTAATGGTAAAGCCCCGGGATTGGATGGAATACCATCCGAGGTTTATAAACATAACTTGGATTTTTTTGTTCCCCACCTACTTGAGTTATATAACCAGATGTTTACACAGGATTCTCTTCCCCCGTCTATGGCGGAGGCAGTGATTGTGGTTCTCCCTAAGCCTGACAAGGATCCCAAGAGAGTGGAATCCTACCGTCCTATATCCCTCTTACCCACTGACATTAAAATTTTAGCCAAGATATTGGCTGGCAGATTAAATACAGTTATTTCCCACATTATACACCCGGATCAGACGGGATTCATGCCTAATAAATCGACCTCCATTAACCTTAGACGTTTGTTTACCCACCTACAAATCCCTCGGGCGGACCCTTCCTCCTCCATTGTTGTCTCGCTGGATGCAGCTAAGGCTTTTGACTCTGTGGAGTGGGAATATTTATGGGAAGTTATGCGTAGATTTGGCATTGGCCCGAAATTTATTAAGTATGTCCGACTGATGTACTCCTCTCCCTCGGCAAGGGTGGCGGTCAATGGTTTTGTATCTCACTCCTTTCCCCTGTCTAGAGGCACACGACAGGGCTGTCCCTTGTCCCCTACTCTGTTTGCTATGGCCATTGAACCCCTGGCAAGTCTTCTAAGAACAGATACGGGTATTTATGGACTTAAAGTGGGTGCTCGGGAGGACAGAGTGGCCCTGTACGCTGATGACATCCTGATGTTTGTGGATCGCTATGCTGAGTCTATGCCTAGGATCTTGGAAATTATCGATGGGTTTGGGCGATACTCTGGCTTACTGATAAATTGGGAGAAATCCTTTATTATCCCACTTAAGGGTGAGGCCCCTGCCCCCCCATTGATGGTTCTTCCATTGAAGTGGGTGGAATCATTCAAATATTTGGGTGTTTGGGTGTCTAATGACCCTCAAAAATTCTCCTCTCTCAATATCACTCCTCAAATAGTATACCTCCGCGGCCGGGTGCAGACGTGGGGTAAGTTGCCCTTAACAGTCACGGGGAGGGTTAATATGGTTAAAATGGTCTTCCTGCCCAAGCTACTCTATGTCCTGCAGCAATCACCCGTTTATATTCCACAGAAGATCTTTAAACAAATAGATGGGTTGATTTCCTCCCTGGTGTGGGCTAGTAAACGTGCACGCTTAAAACTAGATACCATGACCAGAACACGTGAAATGGGCGGTCTGGCCCTCCCCAATTTCCGTTTTTACTACTACGCGGCGCAATTGACACATATCTGGGAGTGGGTCAATGATCTCGGCCCCCTGGCTTTGCATTCACTGATGTTGCATCACGACTACCCGGGGGGCTCCCCATTACAGCTACTTCTCTGTGGCAGTGTTAAAATGTCCACAATACCGCTTATTAAGCAAGCCATCCTGGTGTGGAAAATGGTGCACTCGGTGATGCGGGGCCAGGGCGTCGACCCCGACACCCCTCTGGATAATATTTATGGGTTGCCTGAACTGTGTCAGCTTCAGATCCGAGAGGTTTGGGGAAGATGGGGAGTATCATCTATGGGCCATATATATAGTGATGGGGTTCTCAATTCTTTTCAACAACTTCAACACGCGCACAACATTCCCTCAAGGTTCTTTTTTCAATTCCTACGGCTGAGACATGCACTGGCTGCCCAGTTCCCAAATGGCCCTCCAGTCCTAACTGACTCCCCGGTTAAAACAATGTTGCAGACGCTAGACGCGGGACACTTAGTTTCTAGAATATATGGTCGTATCCTGCTAATGCACCATAGTGACCCTCTCACGGCTCTGCGGGGTAGGTGGGAATCGGATGTGGGCATGCTATCGGATGATGCATGGAATACTGCCATAGGGGCCCATCGGATCTCCACCTCCTCTGTTAGATATCAGCAAATACAACTATACATTCTACACAGGGTGTATATGACCCCGGTGAGACTAGCACATATCGGGGGAGCCCATACCTCGCAATGCCCTAGATGTGGAGCCGTGGATGCAGACTTCTGGCACTTACTGTGGGTGTGTCCTGGCGTGTCTGTGTTTTGGACGGCGGTTATACGGATCCTGTGTGACACAGGTATTCCCTCCTTCGTGTGTACCCCTACACTTTGTACACTGTTGATTGTGGACGAGGAAGCCTTGGATCCACTTAGTAGACGATACGTTATTAATCTATGCGCTTTAGCTAGGGTCTGTATTGCCCGACTATGGCTGGCTAGTGAAGCCCCGACAACTGGGGCGTGGATATCCCTGGTCAATGAAACGATTTGTGTTTCTGGCTAGGAAGGTGGAGAAGAAATGGTCAACAATATGGGGTAGATGGATGGATTCTAAATATTACAAAGAGAGATATAGTTAAAACCAGGTTATTTTCAGTGTGTCAATATGGGAGGTTGTGTGAGAGGGGGGTCCTCGCGGCCGGTCTTGCCTTGCTATGATATCTGTAACATACTGTGACATTTCTGCTGTGTCTAAGAGTTTCAGGGAACTGTTATGCTCTAGATGTGTAGAGCTAAGATACCGTTGCTCTGTGACTATATGCTCTATAGGTAATAATGTTTAACTGATATACTATAGACTGCATACATGTAATGTTATCTCCACACATGTTGGGTGTGGTCTATGTTTGTGTGTTGTCTGTATGAAGTGTTAACGCAAAATGTAAAATCTCAATAAAAAATATTGAATTTAAAACAAGAAGCTTCAGAGATATTGTTCCCGGTCGAGAGACCCTCAAGCAATAGCAGTGGATGCACTGGTGACCTAGTGGGTGTTTCGGTCGGTATATGTTTTCCCTCCACTTCCACTGATTCCAAAAGTTCTCAAAATAATAAGAACAACAAGAGTTCGAGCAATCTTGATTGCCCCAGACTGGCCAAGGAGGGCTTGGTATCCAGATCTTCAGGAGTTGCTCATAGAAGATACTCGGCCTCTTCCTCCTCGACGGGGCCATGTGTGTATCAAGACTTACTGCGGCTAAGTTTGACGGTATGGCTGTTGAGCGCCGGATCCAAGCCCAAAAGGATATTCCAAAGAAGTCATTCCCACACTTATTCAGGCCAGGAAATGAGTAACGTCTAAGCATTACCACCGTATTTGGAGGAAATATGTGTCTTGGTGTGAAGCCAAGAAGGCTCCTACGGAAGAATTGGAGTTGGGACGTTTTCTCCATTTACTGCAGGCTGGTGTGGATGCGGGCCATAGATTGGGCTCAATCAAGGTCCAGATTTCGTCATTATTAGTTTTCTTTCAAAAAGAATTGGCTTCTCTTCCAGAAGTTCAGACCTTCGTGAAAGGGGTTCTGCACATCCAGCATCCATTTGTGCCGCCAGTGGCACCGTGGGACCTTAATGTGATGTTGCAGTTCCTTCAATCGAGTTGGTTGAACCTCTACAGGAGATAGAGTTGAAGTTTCTCACTTGGAAAGTGGTGATGCTTTTGGCCTTGACGTCCGCAAGGCGAGTGTCTGAGTTGGGGGCCTTGTCTCACAAGAGCCCTTACCTGATCTTCCATGAAGATAGGGCAGAGTTGAGAACTCACCAACATTTTCTTTCAAAGGTGGTATCCTGGTAGAGTGGGCCTTCACCGATTTCGGTAATGGCAATCCAGCCGTAGAATGAGCATTCTAAATCGTAGTACAGATCCAGCGTGCAATAGTCTGCTTGGAAGCAGGAGTCCCAATCTTGTTGGGAGCATACAGGACAAAAAGAGCATCTGTTTTACTCAGTTGAGCTGTCCTAGCGACATAAATCTTTAAAGCCCTAACCACATCGAGGGATATTGACTCAGCAAAGAAGGCAGTAGCCATAGGCACCACAATAGGTTGGTTCATGTGGAACGATGAAACCACCTTCGGCAGAAACTGTTGACGAGTCCCCAACTCTGCTCTGACTTCATGGAAAATTTAATAAGGGCTCTTGTGAGACAAGGCCGCCAACTCAGACACCCACCTTGCGGATGTCAAGGCCAACAGCATGACCACTTTCCACGTGGGAAATGTCAACTCTACCATCTGCAAAGGTTCAAACCAATGTGATTGAAGGAACCGCAACACCACGTTAAGATCCCATGGTGCCACTGGGGGCACAAATGGAGGTTGGATGTGCAGCACGCCTTTCACGAAAGTCTGAACTTCCGAAGGGAGGCCATTTCTTTTTGAAAGAAAATTGATAAGTGCTCCCCCCCCGCCCCGCTGCCCCTGGAATCGGCCAATCACATCACATCAGTGACAGGGGCATGCTTGCATGATAAGGACTGTCAGCACGCCCCTGTCAAAGCGACACTTCTAGAGGTGCCTCTTGCAGGGTTTTTTTTCAATGGGCTATGACTGACTGATACTTGGCCCCGCCCCCCGCTTCCAGCCCTTCATCACTGACAGCGGGAGGCACCGAGACCGATGCCTCCAAAACACATTGACACTGGTTTTTAGTTGGCAAAAAATGATTAACATAATACAAAGGCTAAAGCAGATACTTATGGCACAGAACATGTGTCATAAGTATCTTCTTTGTATTATTTGAATCATTGATTCCCCTGCCTCCCCTGACTGCACGTCCCTGGTAAAGACTATCAGAGAAAGACAGAGGGAGTGTGCCTGCTCCAACCCAGCGCCTATCCCGGTTCTGTAACGTTATATACAATGCCTCAGACCTGTTAGTGCTTTTATAATCATTAAACCAGCACTAAATTTACTGATACGTGTACAGCAGTGTAGGAGGACAGGACCAGCGTCTCTGCAGCTCTGTGAAGAGAAAATGGCGCTGATGAGAGCTGTGAGGGCTAAGCCACGCCCCCTTAATGGCGCGCTTCCACTCCGCTATTTTTCAAATATTTATACTGGCGGGGGTTTGGATTTAGTGCCCAGGCACTTAATACCACTCTTGCCAGTCTCTGAAATGAGAATTCATGCTGCCCAGGGCGCCCCCCACGCCCAGCACCCTGTAGTACCGCTGTGTGTGAAGGAGCATGGCGCATAGCGCGGCCGCTGTGCGGTACCTCAAAGCTGTCACTGAAGTCTTCTGATCTTCTACACACCCGTCTTCTGACTTCTGGCTCCGCAAGGGGGGTGACGGCGGGCTCCGGTAACGAGCATCTAAGCGTATCTACTGATCAGACCCTCAGGAGCTAATGGTGTCCAGTAGCCTAAGAAGCAGAGCTTTGAAACTCACAGAAGTAGGTCTGCTTCTCTCCCCTAAGTCCCATGAAGCAGGGAGACTGTTGCCAGCAGTGCTCCCTGAAAATAAAAAAATCTAACAAAAGTATTTTTCAGAGAAACTCAGGAGAGCTCCTCAGAGTGCATCCAGTCTCACTGGGCACAGAATCTAACTGGAGTCTGGAGGAGGGGCATAGAGGGAGGAGCCAGTTCACACCCATTTAAAGTCTTAAAGTGCCCATGTCTCCTCCGGATCCCGTCTATACCCCATGGTTCTTGAAGTGTCCCCAGCATCCTCTAGGACGTATGAGAAAGGGTCTGGGACTCCAGGTCGACAACAAAAAGGTCGACACACCTTAGATCAACACCAATTGGTCAACACACCTTAGGTCGACATGGAAAAGGTCGACAGGAACAAGGTCGACATGGCAAAAGGTCGACATGAGTTTTTTATGTTTTTTTGGGTTTTGTTTTTCTACGTAGAGTGACCGGGAACCCCAATTAGTGCATGATGCCTTTGCTCCGCTACCGCTTCGCTCGGCACAGATTACCGTTCCAATCGTAGTCCACGTGTAACGTTGAGTATGAAAAGGTTCCAAAAAAGAAAAAAATTGTGAAAAACTCATGTCGACCTTTTTCCATGTTGCTCTTGTTCCTGTCGACCTTTTGTCCATGTCGACCTAAGGTGTGTCGACCAATTGGCGTCTACCTAAGGTGTGTCGACATTTTTGTTGTCGATCTAGAGGCCGGATACCATGAGAAAACAGGATGTTAATACCTACCGGTAAATCCTTTTCTCCTAGTCCGTAGAGGATGCTGGGCGCCCGACCCAGTGCGTAATTTACCTGCAGTTTTGTTAATTTTAGTTACACAGGTTGTGTTACGTTATTTTCAGCATGTTGCTCTCAATGGTTCATGCCTGTTGGCGTGTGTTATGTTGAATGCCATGTTGTGCGGCATGGTTGAGGTGTGAGCTGGTATTAATCTCTCCGTTAGTATAAAAGTAAATCCTTTCCTCAAAATGTCCGTCTCGCTGGGCACAGTTCCTATAACTGAGGTCTGGAGGAGGGGCCAGTTCACACCCTTGAAAAGTCTTGAAGTGCCGATGGCTCCTGCGGAACCGTCTATAGCCCAACACTTTTGTAAGTCTATGGACATTGACAAAGCTTTTTGCCCACACTTTTTTGGCAAAAGCCCAAAGAAGACTGCATTCAACAGACACCGAACAAGACTTCAACCGACAAATGTTCATTAACCTGACATAGAATACCACTGCATTTACCATAATTGTTCTTTCTCTTCATTTCTACAACCTTCAGGTAATGACACACATAGTCGATAGGGAATACAGGCACAGATATCAGCAATCACATATTCCCCCATTCATGTATCATCAACTAAAATGTGCTCCCCCATTTTGTTACAACCACAGCCGAAAAGAGCTCGGTAAAGTTTGACAGCCCATCCACAGACCCGTACCACGGGATAAGAAGGAATTCGAATGTATACTTCGCAATACCTCGAAGCTTGATTTAAAACACGTATGGCACGATGATACATGACCCCCCCAAACATGGATTCATACACACATGCTTCTGCTATCTCAATAGGTCATACCCTTTTCCTACCTTCTCCTCTCCTCCCCTACCCAACCATAGAAATTATTTACACTTGACATATATTTTTCTCTTTTTGAAATGTTTTAGGAAGTGGCAGTTATTGTTGACTGCCAAAGGGTGGACTGTCAAAGTCAGAAAAATATCACGCTACACACTGCCATATTTGCACCTCATGCGAGTGCCTGTTGCACGTTCATGAGCCCTGCCGTGCGTGCGCATACTCGCTGTTGCGTGCACCCGCGGGCGCACAGTGTGCGCATTTACGGTAAAGTTTATGTGCGTCTGGCGGGCGACTCGTTCGTAACATATTTTAACTATATAATGTATTTTATAGATTATGGTCCCTTTGATAGAATCTGAAAGTTTAGTTAAGGTAGCATGTTCATAGACAGAGAGATCCCTCTTTGTTTGATACGAAGGGTCAGACATGGGTCATACAGTGGTGTTTAGTATCCATCGGAAGAGTATGTAATTAGCAATATTCCGGTGTTGGTTTGAAGAAGATTAATCGCTCGTGCGAATAGTTATGGACATAAGAAGTTTATGTACTTTTACTATTATTTGCACTTACTTATCCATGCGGCGGAAAACCTAGTTTCCCACCCACCTGAGCAGTTGGAAGTAGTCACAGCCCACCTGTATGAATCAACCTATGACCTTTTGTTATAATGCGAAGACGAATTCCTGTGTCCAATGAACAATGAGATTGTAGGGACCATTGAATTGTATTGTGTGTGGGGCATAAATAGACAAGCCGATCATATCCAGCTCACTCTCTTCAACGGTTCTCATTGCTGATAATCGGGAGCTGGATATCGAGGCGCATGCGATCGTTCCCCTTGTGCGTAAGTTTTTCTCCGCAACCATATTGTCTTTGTTGTTATTGTGGGTCATATCTCTCTCTCTCTTCTCCTCTTTCTCTCTCATTTTCCCTTAAACGTAATTGTATTGTATTGTATTTACTGTATAGTTATCTGGTTAGTTAGTCTATGTTATATTGGTAGTGTATGACTTGTATTGTATTATTCTTTTTCAAGTATAACATTCATATAAGGCGTTAGACCCTAAGCACGGTATCTGTGTATTTCTTATATAGTGTTAAGTATTCTCAGAGCGCCGGAGATGCTCGTACTGCTTTTAAGTTAATAAGGTTACACTGTGTTGCATCTACACCTCACCACTACTCCAAGGTTTTCCTGTATAATACATTGTTCATGGTTTAAATACAAAGGTTTAACATTGTGAGCGTCTGCACCGCTGGTGACCTCCTCGTGGTCCCGAGCGTCCGCAATGCTATAGCGAACCATTACGTTAGTCGGCTGCCAATAGCGTGCCTGCCTGTGATCTCTTGGCCGTGAGCGAACGTGACGCTTGAGCGTCTCGACTACGGCTAAGCGATTGTTACGCAACGTGCGTACCCTTACGGTACTCCAGACGTCAATAGCGTACAGTGTTCTTAGACCTCTTAAAGGGTTTTTAAATAAGATAAATATTTAGCTTTAACAATATATATGAACTGATGTGATATATAGAGTAATATAACAATTCTGTTTTCGCTTTCTTTATTGATAGACCCCAGAATACTTCACCAGGCTGAGAATTATTGTTTCTATGACGTCCTAGTGGATGCTGGGAACTCCGTAAGGACCATGGGGAATAGACGGCTCCGCAGGAGACTGGGCACAATTAAAGAAAGCTTTAGGACTATCTGGTGTGCACTGGCTCCTCCCCCTATGACCCTCCTCCAGACCTCAGTTAGATTTTTGTGCCGGCTGAGCTGGATGCACACTAGGGGCTCTCCTGAGCTCCTAGAAGAAAGTAATAGTTTAGGTTTTTTATTTTCAGTGAGATCTGCTGGCAACAGACTCACTGCAACGTGGGACTAAGGGGAGAAGAAGCGAACCTACCTGCTTGCAGCTAGCTTGGGCTTCTTAGGCTACTGGACACCATTAGCTCCAGAGGGATCGAACACAGGGCCCGACCTCGTCGTCCGGTCCCGGAGCCGCGCCGCCGTCCCCCTTACAGAGCCAGAAGCAAGAAGTTGGTCCAGAAAATCGGCGGCAGAAGACTTCGGTCTTCAACAAGGTAGCGCACAGCACTGCAGCTGTGCGCCATTGCTCCTCATGCACACCACACACTCCGGTCACTGATGGGTGCAGGGCGCTGGGGGGGGGGGGCGCCCTGAGCAGCAATATTAACACCTTGGCTGGCAAATATACACCATATATAGTCCAAAAGGCTATATAGGTGTAAATTAACCACTGCCAGTTTGCCAGAAAAAGCGGGAGAAAGTCAGCCGAAAAAGGGGCGGGGCTATCTCCCTCAGCACACTGGCGCCATTTTTCCCTCACAGCTCCGCTGGAAGGATCGTTCCCTGGCTCTTCCCTTCAGTCCTGCATACAAAAGAGTAAAAAAGAGAGGGGGAGCACTAAATTTAGGCACAATATAGATATATTAAGCAGCTATAGGGGAAAACACTCTGTTATAGTGATATATACGCTGTATATCGGATTGCATCACTGGAGAGGTAAGTATATATGAGCTGATGCGATATATAGAGTAATATAACAATTCTGTTTTCGCTTTCTTTATTGATAGACCCCAGAATACTTCACCAGGCTGAGAATTATTGTATCTAATGTTTCACAATACTTAGCAACAATGTATATAACAGTTGCTGATTGTGCATTGTTACTTTGTTACTGTTCGCACTAGGAGCCATATTGTCTAGGAACGGCCCTGACAGAGAGGTAAGAAGGCCTTACTCGCAGGCTTACACTCTAACTCTATAGCAAAAATGGTAATTACTGCGCTCTGTTTGTGATGAAAATAGGATTTTAAAACCTACCAGTAAATTCTTTTCACTTAGTCCGTAGAGGATGCTGGGGACACTTCATAGACCATGGGGTATAGACGGGATCCGCAGGAGACTTGGGCACTTTAAGACTTTTAATGGGTGTGAACTGGCTCCTCCCTCTATGCCCCTCCTCCAGACCTCAGTTATAGGAACTGTGCCCAGGGAGACCGACATTTCAAGGAAAAGGATTTATTGTTAAACTAAGGGTGAGATAAATACCAGCTCACACCACACCACGCCGCACAAGATGGCATTTGTAACCAAACCCAGTCAACAGCATGAACAAAAAAACCAGCAACAGGCTGATCATAACTAAACACAACCTTTGTGTAACTCCAGCAATAACTATAAACAAATACTGCAGATAGGTGGTAAATCCGAGTTGTTCGCTCGTTGCCGATTTTCGCTATGCTGTGAGTTGTTGCTAATTGCGCATGCGCAAGGCACGCAGGGCGCATGCGCTTAGTTATTTAACTAAAAACTTAGCAGTTTTGCTGTAGATATTGCGGCACTTTTCAGTCGCTCTGCTGATCTGTAAATGATTGACAGGAAAGAGGCGTTTCTGGGTGGTAACTGAGTGTTTTCCGGGAGTGTGCTAAAAAACGCAGGCGTATCAGGGAAAAACACGGGAGTGGTTGGAGAAACGGGGGAGTGGCTGGCTGGGCGTGTTTGTGACGTCAAACCAGGAACTAAACAGACTGAGCTGATCTCAATCTAGGAGTAAGTCTGGAGCTACTCAGAAACTGCAAAGAATGATTTATTAGCAGTTCTGCTAATCTTTCGTTCGCTATTCTGCTAAGCTAAGATACACTCCCAGAGGGCGGCGGCCTAGCGTGTGCAATGCTGCTAAAAGCAGCTAGTGAGCGAACAACTCGGAATGAGGGCCATAGTGTCCGTACTGGGACGGGCGCCCAGCATCCTCTATGGACTAAGAAAAAAGGATTTACCGGTAGGTATTAAAATCCTATTTTCTCATATGTACTAGAGGATGCTGGGGACGCTTCATAGACCATGGGGTTTATACCAAAGCTTTAGATCGGGCGGGAGAGTGCGGATGACTCTGCAGCACCGATTGACCAAACAAGAGGTCCTCATCAGCCAGGGTATCAAACTTGTAGAACTTTGCAAAAGTGTTTGAACCTGACCAAGTAGCCACTCGGCAAAGTTGCAACGCTGAGACCCCACGGGCAGCCGCCCAAGATGAGCCCACCTTCCTGGTAGAATGGGCCTTCACCGATTTCGGTAACGGCAATCCCGCCGTAGAATGAGCCTGCTGAATCGTATTACAGATCCAACGTGCAATAGTCTGCTTAGAAGCAGGAGCCCCAATCTTGTTGGGAGCATATAGGACAAACAGAGACTCCATTTTTTTTAATTTGAGCCGTTCTGGCTACATAGATTTTCAAAGCCCTGACCACATCTAGGGACTTTGATTCCACTAAGGCGCCAGTAGCCACTGGCACCACAATAGGTTGGTTCATGTGAAACGCTGAAACCACTTTTGGCAGAAACTGCTGCCGAGTTCTCAACGCCGCTTTATCTTCATGGAAGATCAAATAGGGGCTCTTGTAAGACAAGGCCGCTAACTCAGACACCCGCCTTGCGGATGCTAAGGCCAACAGCATGACGACTTTCCAAGTGAGGCATTTTAACTCAACCTTCCGTAAAGGTTCAAACCAAGGAGATTGCAGGAACTGTAACACCACGTTAAGATCCCACGGTGCCACCCGGGGCACAAAAGGAGGCTGGATATGCGGAACTCCTTTCACGAAAGTCTGAACCTCAGGAAGAGAGGCCAATTTCTTTTGAAAGAAATTTGATAAGGCCGAAATTTGTACCTTAATGGAGCCTAGTTTTAGGCCTGCATCCACACCAGCTTGCAGAAAATTGAGAAAAACGCCCCAGCTAAAATTCCTCCGTAGGGGCCTTATTGGATTCGCACCAAGACACATACTTTCTCCAAATACGGTGGTAATGCTTCGCCATTACTTCTTTCCTAGCCTGAAGCAGAGTGGGGATGACTTCACTGGGAATAACTTTCCGGGCTAGAATATGGCGTTCAACCACCATGCCGTCAAACGCAGCCGCGGTAAGTCCTGGAACATGCACGGACCTTGCTGCAACAGGTCCTCTCGTAGAGGAAGAGGCCACAAATCTGCTATAAGTAATTCCTGAAGATCCGGATACCAGGCCCCCCTTGGCCAGTCTGGAACAATAAGTATCGCTGGAACTCTTGTTCTTCTTACGATCCTTATCACTTTGAGATGAGTGGAAGTGGAGGGAACACATAGACCGACGGAAACACCCACGGTGTCACCAGGGCGTCCACCGTTATTGCTTGAGGGTCCCTTCACCTGGAACAATACAACCGAAGTTTCTTGTTGAGGCGAGATGCCATCATGTCTACATGAGGAATTCCCCAATGACTTGTCACTTCTGCAAAGACCTCTTATTGAAGACCACACTCTCCTGGATGGAGATCGTGTCCACTGAGGAAGTCTGATTCCCAGTTGTCTATGCCTGGAATGAAGACTGCTGACAGAGCGTTTGTATGATTTTCCGCTTAGCGGAGAACTCTTTTGGCCTCCACCATTGCCACTCTGCTCTTTGTTCCGCCCTGGCGGTTTATGTACGCCACTGCTGTTATGTTGTCCGACTGAATCGGGATGGGCAGACTGCAAAGAAGATGTTCCGCTTACCGAAGGCCGTTGTAAATGGCCCTTAATTCCAGAATGTTTATGTGCAGACAAGCTTCCTGACTTGACCACTTTCCCTGGAAATTTTACCCCTGTGTGACTGTTCCCCATCCTCAGAGACTTGCATCCGTGGTCACCAGGACCCAATCCTGGATCCCGAACCTGCGTCCCTCTAGAACAGGGCTGGCCAAACCAGTCCTCGAGATCTACCAACAGTTCACATTTTACGGACCACCTAGCTGGTGCACAGGTGTAGTCATTACTAATTAAGATGTGCTGCATTCATTCCTAACTGACAATTCTACAGATCTCCAGGAGGCCTGGAAAACATGAACTGTTGGTAGATCTCGAGGACCGGTTTGGCCAGCCCTGCTCTAGAAGGTAAGAACTGTGCAGCCACCACAGGAGAGAGATTCTGGTCCTGGAAGATAGGATTATTTTCCGGTGCATGTGTAGGTGAGACCCGGACCACTTGTCCAACAGGTGCCACTGAAACACCCTGGCATGAAACCTGCCAAACGGAATGGCCTCGTAGGCCGCCACCATCTTTCCCAGCAACCGAGTGCACTGAGTAATCGACACCATTGCCGGTTTCAGAATCCCTTTTACCATGTTCTGGATCTCCAGAGCTTGTTCCACCGGGAGAAAAATTCTCTGTAACTCTGTGTCCAGAATCATGCCCAGGAATGACAACCGTGTTGTCGAAACCAACTGTGATTTTGGCAAATTTAGGAGCCAACCATGTTGCTGCAGAATGATTAGGGAGAGTGTAACGTTTTCTAGTAATTTCTCCCTCGATCTCGCCTTTATCAGGAGATCGTCCAATAACGGGATAATTGTGACTCCCTGCTTGCGCAAGAGAACCATCATCTCCGCCATCACTTTGGTGAAAATCCTTGGAGCCGTGGATAGACCAATCGGCGTCTGAAATTGGTAATGACAATCCTGAACTGCAAACCTCAGGTAAGCGTGATGCAGAGGATATATGGGGACGTGTAAGTAGGCATCCTTTGTGTCGACCGACACCATAAAATTCCCTTCCTCCAGACTGGATATCACTGCTCGGAGAGATTCCATCTTGAATTTGAATTTTCTCAGATAGAAATTGAGGGATTTTAGGTTCAGAATTGGTCTGACCGAGCCGTCCTGCTTAGGGACCACGAACAGGCTCGAATAAAAGCATTGTCCGTGTTGTGACGGGGGCACCTTGATAATGACTTGATTTTGACACAGTTTTGTATTGCATCGCATACTACCTCCCTGTCTGGGAGATAAGCTGGTAAGGCCGATTTGAAAAAATCGGTGAGGGGGAATGTCTTGAAACTCCAGTTTGTACCCTTGGGACACTATTTCTAATACCCAAGGATCCAGGGTCGAAAGAGCCCAGACTTTACTGAAGAGTTGGAGACGTGCCCCCACCGGTGCGGACTCCCGCAGAGGAGTCCCAGCATTATGCGGTGGATTTGGCCGAAGCCGGAGAGGACTTCCACTCTTGGGAACCTGCCACAGCCGGTGACCTCTTTCCCCTTCCCCTACCTCTAGTAGCATTTTCTGTATTTATTGGGCTGAAAGGATTGCATCTGATAGTGCGGCGTTTTCTTCTGCTGTGCAGGGACATAAGGTAGAAAATAAGATTTTACACTTACCGGTAAATCTATTTCTCGTAGTCCGTAGAGGATGCTGGGACTCCGTAAGGACCATGGGGAATAGACGGGCTCCACAGGAGACATGGGCACTTTAAGAAAGACTTTAGACTCTGGGTGTGCACTGGCTCCTCCCTCTATGCCCCTCCTCCAGACCTCAGAGAAACTGTGCCCAGAGGAGATGGACAGCACGAGGAGAGGATTTTTGTTAATCCAAGGGCAAGACTCATACCAGCCACACCAATCACACCGTATAACTTGTGATAAACAACCCAGTTAACAGTATGAACAAACAACATAGTCTCGGTCCAAACCGATGAACTATAATATAACCCTTATATAAGCAATAACTATATACAAGTCTTGCAGAAGAAGTCCGCACTTGGGATGGGCGCCCAACATCCTCTACGGACTACGAGAAATAGATTTACCGGTAAGTGTAAAATCGTATTTTCTCTAATGTCCTAGAGGATGCTGGGACTCCGTAAGGACCATGGGGATTATACCAAAGCTCCCAAACGGGCGGGAGAGTGCGGATGACTCTGCAGCACCGATTGAGCAAACATGAGGTCCTCCTCAGCCACGGTATCAAAGTTATAGAATTTTGCAAAAGTGTTTGAACCCGACCAAGTAGCAGCTCGACACAGCTGTAGTGCCGAGACCCTCGGGCAGCCGCCCAAGAAGAGCCCACCTTCCTAGTGGAATGGGCCTTAACCGATTTTGGCAATGGCAATCCTGCCGAAGAATGTGCTTGCTGAATTGTGTTACAGATCCAGTGAGCAATAGTCTGCTTTGAAGCAGGTGCGCCAACCTTATTGGCTGCATACAGGATAAACAGCGCCTCTGTCTTCCTGACCCTAGCAGTTCTGGCCACATAAATCTTCAAAGCCCTGACCACATCAAGGGACTCGGAATCCTCCAAGTCTCGCATAGCCACAGGCACGACAATAGGTTGGTTCATATGAAAAGATGAGACTACTTTAGGCAGAAATTGAGGACGAGTTCTCAATTCTGCCCTATCCACATGAAAAACCAGATAGGGACTTTTATATGACAAAGCCGCTAATTCCGAAATACGCCTTGCAGAAGTTAAGGCCAACAACATGACCACCTTCCTTGTGAGATATTTCAACTCCACTGTTTTGAGTGGTTCAAACTAAGTTGACCTGAGGAAACTTAATACCACGTTAAGATCCCAAGGTGCCACCGGAGATATAAAAGAAGGCTGAATATGCAGCACTCCCTTCACAAATGTCTGTACTTCAGGAAGAGAAGCCAATTCTTTTTGAAAGAAAATGGACAAGGCCGAAATTTTAACCTTTATGGATCCTAATTTTAGGCCCAAATTCACTCCTGTTTGAAGGAAGTGGAGTAAACGGTCCAAATGGAACTGCTCAGTAGGAGCAGTCCTGGCCTCACACCAAGAAACATATTTTCGCCATATGCGGTGATAATGTTTCGATGTCACGTCCTTCCTAGCATTAATCAGGGTAGGAATGACCTCCTCCGGAATACCTTTTTCCGCTAGGATCCAGCGGTCAACCGCCATGCCATCAAAAGCAGCCGCGGTAAGTCTGGGAACAGACAGGGCCCCTGTTGCAGCAGGTCCTGCCTTAGAGGAAGAGGCCACGGATCTTCTGTGATCAACTCTTGCAGATCCAGATACCAATTCCTTCGTGGCCAATCTGGAACAATGAGGATTGTTCTCACTCTTCTTAGCCTTATTATTCTCAACACTTTGGGTATGAGAGGCAAAGGAGGGAACACTGATCTGAACACCCATGGTGTCACCAGAGCGTCTACAGCTACCGCCTGAGGGTCTCTTGACCTGGCGTAATATCGCTTTAGCTTTTTGTTGAGACGGGACGCCATCATGTCTATCTGAGGCAGTCCCCACCGACCCGCGATCTGTGCGAAGACTTCGTGATGAAGCCCCCACTCTCCCGGATGCAGGTCGTGTCTGCTGAGGAAGTCAGCTTCCCAGTTGTCCACCCCCGGGATGAACACTGCCGACAGTGCGCTTACATGATTCTCCGCCCAGCGAAGAATCCTGGTTGCTTCTGCCATGGCCACTTTGCTCCTTGTGCCGGCTTGGCGGTTTACATGAGCCACTGCTGTGACATTGTCCGACTGAATCAGAACCGATTTGTCCAGATGTAATGCCTTCGCTTGACGTAGGCCGTTGTATATGGCCCTCAACTTGTGGAGACAAGTCTCTAGAGTTGACCAGAGACCTTGGAAATTTCTTCCCAGTGTGACTGCTCCCCAACCTCGGAGGCTTGCGTCCGTGGTCACCAGGATCCAGTCCTGAATGCCGAACCTGCGGCCTTCCAGGAGGTGAGCACTGTGCAGCCACCACAGAAGAGATATCCTGGCTCTGGGAGACAGGGTGATCCTTTGATGCATTTGTAAATGAGACCCGAACCATTTGTCCAGTAGGTCCCATTGAAAAGTCCTCGCATGGAATCTGCCGAAGGGGATGGCCTCGTACGATGCCACCATCTTCCCCAGGACACGTGTGCAGTGAAGCACTGAAACCTTTTTTGGCTTTAATAGGTTCCTGACCAGAGCTATGAGTTCCTGAGCCTTTTCCATTGGAAGAAAAACCTTCTTCTGTTCTGTGTCCAGAATCAGGCCCAAAAAGGTCAGACGCGTTGTAGGAACCAGCTGGGACTTCGGAATATTGAGAATCCAGCCATGCTGTTGCAACGTTCTTACAGACAGTGACACGCTGTCCAGTAACATCTCTTGAGATCTCGCCTTTATGAGGAGATCGTCCAAGTATGGGATGATTGTGACACCCTGCTTGCTCAGGAGCACCATAATTTCCGCCATTACCTTGGTGAAAATTCTCGGGGCCGTGGAAAGCCCAAACGGCAACGTCTGAAATTGGTAATGACAGTCCTGTACCGCAAATCTCAGGAACGCCTGGTGAGGAAGAAAAATCGGAACATGAAGGTAAGCATCCTTTATGTCCAGGTAAACCATCCAATCCCCCCCCTTCAGGCTGGCGATGACCGCTCTGAGCGATTCCATCTTGAACTTGAACTTTTTCAAGTACAGGTTCAGGGATTTCAGATTCAAAATGGGTCTGACCGAACCGCCCGGTTTCGGAACCACAAACAGGGTTGAGTAATACCCATTTCCTTGCTGGAGAAGAGGAACCTTGACTATCACCTGTTGCAGGTACAATTTTTGAATTGCAGTTAACACTAACTCCCTTTCTGACGGAGAAGCTGGCAGAGCCGATTTGAAAAACCGGCGAGGAGGCATCTCTTCGAATTCCAGCCTGTATCCCTGAGAAACAATCTCTATTGCCCAGGGATTCACCTGTGAGTGAACCCAGACGTGGCTGAAAAATCGAAGACGTGCCTCCACTTGATCTGACCCCCCCCAGGGAAGCGCCAGCGTCGTGCGGTGGACTTTGCAGACGTAGGGGGGGACTTCTGCTCCTGGGAACTAGCTGTGTGCAGCTTTATTCTCTTGCCTTTACCTCTGGCAAAAAAGGACGATCCCCGTACCTTTTTGCTTTTATTTGAACGAAAGGACTGCATTTGGAAATGAGGTGCCTTCTTAGTATGTTGTGGGGGAACATAAGGTGAAAAATTCGATTTACCAGCTGTAGCAGTAGAGACAAGGTCCGAGAGGCCTTCTCCAAACAACTCCTCCCCCTTGTAAGGCAATGACTCCATATGCCGCTTCGAGTCGGCATCCCCCGTCCACTGTCGGGTCCACAAGAGTCGCCTAGTAGAAATAGACATAGCATTTATTCTGGAGCTTAGTAAAAAAATGTCTCTTTGAGCATCCCTCATATATAACGCAGCATCCTTGATATCGCTCTAGGGTCATTAGAATGGTATCCTTATCTAGGGTCTCAATCTCCGTAGACAATGATCTGTCTATGCTGCGACAGCACTACAAACCCAGGCCGATGCCATAGCCGGCCTAACAATAGTACCAGAATGTGTGTAAATGTACATCATGGTAACTTCCTGCTTACGATCCGCAGGATCCTTGAGGGTAGCAGTATCCTGGGAAGGCAGTGCCACCTTCTTGGATAAGCGTGTCAACGCCTTGTCTACTTTAGGCGAAGATTCCCATCGTATCCTGTCCTTTTGTGGGAAGGGATACGCCATAAGAATCCTTTTGGCAACTTGTAGTCTCCTGTCTGGAGATTCCCAAGCCTTTTCGCACAATTCGCTTAGCTCAAATGAGGACGGAAAGGTGATCTCAGGCTTTTTCTCTTTATACATGTGTACCCTCGTGTCAGGGACAGGGGGTTCTTCAGTAATATGCAAAACCCCTTTAATAGCAATGATCATGTAACGAATACCTATAGCCACTTTTGGCTGTAATTTTGCATCCTCATAGTCGACACTGGAATCTGAATCCGTGTCGGTATCTGTGTCAGTGATCTGGGATAATGTGCGTTTCTGAGACCCAGAAGGTCCCGGTGCCACTGGGACAGGCATGGTCTGACTACCTGGCTGATCCCTAGCCTCAGTCTTGTCTAATCTCTTATGCAATAAATTCACATTAGCATTCAAGACATTCCACATATCCATCCAGTCCGGTGTCGGCGCTGCCGACGGCGACCTGACAATCATGCACTCCCCCCTCCTCCTTAGGCGAGCCTTCATCGTCAAACATGTCGACACACACTACACACACACACACACACACACACACACACGCACACACACACGGAAAACTCCTTTCTGAACACAGGTTGCCCTTTAGGCCCTTTGGAGAGACAGAGAGAGAGTATGCCAGCACACACCCCAGCGCTATATGACCCCGGAGAAAAACACAGAGGCCCTCATTCCGAGTTGTTCGCTCGGTATTTTTCATCGCATCGCAGTGAGAATTCTCTTAGTGCGCATGCGTAATGTTCGCACAGCGCATGCGCCAAGTAACTTTACTACGAAGAAAGTATTTTTACTCACGGCTTTTTCATCGCTCCGGCGATCGCATTGTGATTGACAGGAAATGGGTGTTACTGGGCGGATGCACGGCGTTTTAGGGGCGTGTGGCTGGAAACGCTACCGTTTCCGGAAAAAACGCAGGCGTGTTCTGAGAAACGGTGGGAGTGCTTGGGCGAACGCTGGGTGTGTTTATGACGTCAGCCAGGAACGAAAAGCACTGAACTGATCGCACAGGCAGAGTAAGTCTGGAGTTACTCTAAAACTGCTAACTCGGTTTTGATCGCAATATTGCGCATACATCGGTCGCACATTTAAGAAGTTTAGATTCACTCCCAGTAGGCGGCGGCTTAGCGTGTGTAACTCTGCTGAAATCGCCTTGCGAGCGAACAACTCGGAATGAGGGCCAGAATGTTTACCCAGTAGCTCTGCTGTAATGTATAATCGCCATTTATGTGCCCCCCCTCTACTTTAAAACCCTCTTTCACCGTGTGTCATGTAGGGGAGTGTCCGGGGAGCTTCCTCTCAGCGGTGCTGTGGAGAGAAAATGGCGCTGGTGAGTGCTGAGGGAGAAACCCCGCCCTCTCGGCGGCAGGCTTCTGTCCCGCTCAAACTTTGTAAAACATGGCGGGGGCTCTTTTATATACATGTACAGTGCCCACCTGTACATGTATATAGGTCATTTTGCCATAGGAGAGGTATTAATTGCTGCCCAGGGTCCCCCCCCCCCCTGCGCCCTGCACCCTTACAGTGACCGGAGTGTGTGAGGTGTATGGGAGCAATGACGCACAGCTGCAGTGCTGTGCGTTACCTCAGTGAAGCACCCGAAAGGCTTCTGCCGCCTCAGAGTCTTCTTTATTTTTTCCCTCCGGCTCTGTTAGAACGGCGGCACGGCTCTGAGATGAACGCCCAGGACGAACCTGTGTTCCACGCCCTCTGGAGCTAATGGTGTCCAGTAGCCGAGAAGCAGAGCCTATCATTTAAGTAGGTCTGCTCCTCTCTCCTCAGTCCCTTGATGCAGGGAGTCTGTTGCCAGCAGTGCTCCCTGAAAATAAGAAAAAACCTAACAAATATGCTTTCTTAGCAGGAAACTCAGGAGAGCTCCCTGCAGTGCACCCATCTCCTCTGGGCACACTCTAAAAACTGAGGTCTGGAGGAGGGGCATAGAGGGAGGAGCCAGTGCACACCCAAAGTCTAAAGTCTTTCTTAAAGTGCCCATTTCTCCTGCGGAGCCCGTCTATTCCCCATGGTCCTTACGGAGTCCCAGCATCCTCTAGGACGTTAGAGAAATAATGACTTACCCGCAGTAGCCGTAGATACCAGGTCAGCGAGGCTGTCACCAAACAAGACACCACCTTTCTACGGCAGAGCTTCCATAGCCTTCTTTGAGTCAGCATCAGTATTCCATTGACGAATCCACAATGCCCCCTTAGCAGAGACTGCCATGGCATTGGCCTTTGATCCCAATAGGCCAATATCCCTCGCAGCTTCTTTTAGATAGGCTGCAGCGTCCCTGATATAACTTAATGACAAGAGAATACTATCCCTGTCCAGGGTATCAATCACAGAGGATAAGTTTTCCACCCACTTTTCAATAGCGCTACTCACCCATGCCGAAGCAATGGTAGGTCTGAGTAGCGTACACGTAGCGACATAGATGGATTTCAATGTGCTGTCCTGTCTACAATCCGCAGGATCCTTCAGGGCTGCCGTGTCAGGACACGGAAGTGCCACATTCTTGGACAGTCGCGATAAAGCCTTGTCCACCGAGGGGGTTGACTCCCACATTTTCCTGTCCCCCGAAGGAAACGGATATGTCAGCAGAATTCTCTTGGGAATCAATAACTTCTTGTCAGAATTTTCCCAAGCCTTTTCAAAAAGAGTATTCAGTTCATGAGAGGGAGGAAACGTTACCTCAGGCTGCTTACCCTTATACATGCAGACCCTCGTATCAGGAACATCAGGGTCCTCCGTGATATGCAACACGTCTTTTATTGCCACAATCATGTACTGAATATTCTTAGCCAGCTTAGGATTCAATCTGGCATCATTATAGTCGACACTGGAGTCAGTGTCCGTGTCGGTATCTGTATCCGCTATCTGGGTAAATGAACGCTTCTGTGACCCCGAAGGGGTCTGTGACAATGCATCCTCCATGAATTTTCTCCATGCTTGGTGCTGAGACTCAGATTTATCAAACCTCTTATTCAACAAAGCCACATTTGCATTCAAAACACTCAACATATTTACCCACTCAGCAGTCGGCGGTGGCGATGGGGTCACTCCCACAGACTGTTCTCTCTCCAGTCCTGCTTCCTCCTGGGAAGAGCACTCAGCGTCAGTCATGCCGACACACGCACCCGACACCACCAAACACACTGGGCTATAGGGGACAGACCCACAGCTAAGCCTATCAGAGAGACACAAAGGGAGTTTGCCAGCTCACAACCCAGCGCCTAACCCGGTTCTGCAGCGTGCAATACACTGCGCCAGACCTGTCAGCGCTTTTCTATTGATATATATATATAATTAGCACCAAATCAACTGTGCCCCCCCCCCCCCTGTTTTGTCCCTGATAGTTGTACAGTGGAGAGGAAGGCTCAGCGTCTCTGTAGCTCTGTGTAGAGAAAATGGTGCTGGTTAGAGCTGTGAGGGCTAAGCCACGCCCCCTCAATGGCACGCTTCAGTCCCGCTTCTTGTTTCATATTTATACTGACAGGGGTTCTTAATTTGTGCCCAGGCACTTATTAAACGTTTGCCAGTGGTCTGAGTCGAGGTTTTCTGCTGCCCAGGGTGCCCTGCCTGCGCCCTGCACCCTTTAGTGCTACTATATGTGTGGGAGCATGGTGCGCGTTGCGACAACCGCGCGGTACCTCAGACACTGAAATCTACTGCCGTCTAACTGAAGTCTTCTGATCTTCTAATACTTACCCAGCTTCTTTCTTCTGGCTCTGCAAGGGGGGTTACGGTGCGGCTCCGGGAACGAGCATCTAGGCACAGCTAGCAATCAGACCCTCTGGAGCTAATGGTGTCCAGTAGCCTAAGAAGCAGAGCCTTTGAACTCACAGAAGTAGGTCTGCTTCTCTCCCCTCAGTCCCACGAAGCAGAGAGCCTGTTGCCAGCAGTGCTCCCTGAAAATAAAAAACCTAAAATAAGTATTTTTCAGAGAAACTCTGTAGAACTCCCCTGTGTGCGTCCAGTCTCTCTGGGCACAGAATCTAACTGAGGTCTGGAGGAGGGGCATAGAGGGAGGAGCCAGTTCACACCCATTAAAAGACTTAAAGTGCCCATGTCTCCTGCGGATCCCGTCTATACCCCATGGTCTATGAAGCATCCCCAGCATCCTCTAGGAAGTATGAGAAATGGAAACATATATATAGAGAAATATTTAGGGTGGAATCCAGTCTCTAGGTCGACAGTAACTAGTTCGACAGGTCAAAAAGTCGACATGAGTTTTTCACTTTTTTTTTTTTTTCATACTGAACGATCCACGTGGACTACAATTGGGAATAGTAACCTGTGCCGAACGCAGCGGTAGTGGAGCGAGGCACCTTGCCCGAAGCATTGCGAGGGGACACGGTGCACTAATTGGGGTTCCCGGTCACTGTACGGAGAAAATGACACAAACCCCCCCATTAAAAACTCATGTCGACCTTTTGACCTGTCGACCTAAACACTATCGACCCTATGAACCACACCCATTTAGGGTTGCTCTCTATTAATAAGCGGGAGACTTGTAATATTTCTCAACAGCAATTTTTATTCAAAAAATAAGATTTTACTCACCGGTAAATCTATTTCTCGTAGTTCGTAGCGGATGCTGGGTACTCCGTAAGGACCATGGGGAATAGATGGGCTCTGCAGGAGACTGGCCACTTTAAGAAAGAATTAGTACTCTATCTGGTGTGCACTGGCTCCTCCCTCTATGCCCTTCCTCCAGACCTCAGTTAAGGAAACTGTGCCCGGAAGAGCTGACATAATAAGGAAAGGATTTGGAACCCAGGGTAAGAACCATTCCAGCCACACTAATCACACCGTACAACTTGTGATAAACTTACCCGGTTAACAGTATGAACATAACTGAGCCTAACTGAACAGATGGCTCATAACCAAAACCCTGTATTACGCAATAACTATATACACGTATTGCAGAAAGTCCGCACTTGGGACGGGCGCCCAGCATCCACTACGGACTACGAGAAATCGATTTACCGGTGAGTAAAATCTAATTTTCTCTAACGTCCTAAGTGGATGCTGGGTACGCCGTAAGGACCATGGGGATTATACCAAAGCTCCCAAATGGGCTGGAGAGTGCGGATGACTGCAGCACCGAATGAGCAAACTCAAAGTCCTCCTCAGCCAGGGTATCAAACTTGTAGAACTTAGCAAATGTGTTTGAACCCGACCAAGTAGCTGCTCGGCAAAGCTGTAATGCCGAGACCCCTCGGGCAGCCGCCCAAGAAGAGCCCACCATCCTTGTGGAATGGGCCTTTACTGATCTTGGATGCGGCAATCCTGCCGCAGAATGAGCTTGCTGAATCGTGTTACAGATCCAGCGAGCAATAGTTTGCTTTGAAGCAGGTGCCCCCAGCTTGTTGGGTGCATAGAGTATGAACAGCAAATCAGTCTTTCTGACTCCAGCCATTCAAGAAACATAAATCTTCAAAGCCCGGACTACATCGAGTAACTTGGAATCCTCCAGGTCATGAGTAGCCGCAGGTACTACAATAGGTTGGTTCAGGTGAAAAGATGACACCACCTTTGGCAGAAACTGCGGACGGGTCCGCAATTCTGCCCTATCTACATGGAAAATCAGGTAGGGGCTTTTTCATGATAAAGCCACCAATTCTGACACACGCCTAGCTGAAGCCAAGGCCAACAGCATGACCACATTCCACGTGAGATACTTGAGCTCCACTGTCTTCAGTGGCTCAAACCAGTGGGATTTCAGGAAATCCAAAACTACATTGAGATCCCACGGTGCCACTGGTGGCACAAAAGGGGGCTGAATATGCAGCACTCCTTTAACAAACATCTGAACCCCAGGCCCTGAAGCCAGTTCTCTTTTAAAGAAAATGGAAAGGGCCGAAATTTGGACCTTTATGGATCCCAGTTTAAGGCCCATAGTCACACCTGCCTGCAGGAAGTGTAGGAATCGTCCAAGCTGGAATTCCTCTGTAGGGGCCTTCCTGGCCTCACACTAAGCAACATATTTTCGCCATATCCGCTGATAATGTTTTCCAGAAATTCCCTTTTCCGCTAGGATCCGGCGTTCAACCGCCATGCCGTCAAATGCAGCAGCGGTAAGTCTTGGAACAGACAGGGCCCCTGTTGCAACAGGTCCTGTCTGAGAGGCAGAGGCCACGGGTCCTCTGATAGCAACTCTTGCAGTTCTGGGTACTAAGTTCTTCTTGGCCAATCCGGAACAATGAGAATTGTTCTTACTCCTCTTTTCCTTATGATCCTCAACACCTTGGGTATGAGAGGTAGAGGAGGGAACACGTAGACCGACTGGAACACCCACGGCGTTACCAGAGCGTCCACAGCTATTGCCTGAGGGTCCCTTGACCTGGCGCAATACCTTTTTTGCTTTTTGTTGAGGCGGGACGCCATCATGTCCACCTGTGGCAGTTCCCAGTGATTTACAATCTGTGAGAAGACTTCTGGATGAAGTCCCCACTCTCCCAGGTGTAGGTCGTGTCTGCTGAGGAAGTCTGCTTCCCAGTTGTCCACTCCCGGAATGAACACTGCTGACAGTGCTTGTACATGATTCTTCGCCCAGCGAAGAATCCTGGTGGATTCCGCCATTGCCACCCTGCTTCTTGTGCCGCCCTAGATGAGCGACCGCAGTAATGTTGTCTGACTGGATCAGCACTGGTCTTTCTCAGAGCATCGGCTCCGCTTGAGTCAGGGCATTGTATATTGCCCTTAGTTCCAGGATATTGATGTGCAGACAAGCCTCTTGACTTGACCACAGTCCTTGGAAGTTTTTCCCTTGAGTGACTGCCCCCCACCCTCGGAGGCTTGCATCCGTGGTCACCAGGACCCAGTCCTGTATGCCGAATCTGCGACCCTCGAGGAGATGAGCACTCTGCAGCCACCACAGAAGAGACACCCTGGCCCTGGGGGACAGGGTGATCAGCCGGTGCATCTGAAGATGCGATCCGGACCATTTGTCCAGCAAATCCCGCTGAAAGATCCTCGCATGGAACCTGCCGAATGGAATGGCTTCGTATGACGCCACCATCTTTCCCAGGACTCGCGTGCAGTGATGCACCGATACCTGTTTCGGTTTTAGGAGGTCTCTGACCAGAGTCACAAGCTCCTGAGCCTTCTCCTCCGGGAGAAACACCTTCTTCTGGTCCGTGTCCAGAATCATGCCCAGGAAGGGCGGACGTGTCGAAGGAATCAGCTGCGACTTTGGAATATTCAGGATCCAGCCGTGCTGTCTCAACACCTCCTGAGAGTGTGCCACATTGATCAGCAACTGCTCTCTGGACCTCGCCTTTATGAGGAGATCGTCCAAGTATGGGATAATTGTAACTCCTTTCTTCCGAAGGAGTATCATCATCTCCGCCATCACCTTGGTAAAGTATTCGGTGCCGTGGACAGGCCAAACGGCAGCGTCTGGAATTGGTAATGACAGTCCTGTACCACAAACCTGAGGTACTCCTGATGAGGAGGAAAAATTGGGATATGCAAGTAAGCATCCTTGATGTCCAGGGACACCATGTAAACCCCCTCCTCCAGGCTTGCAATGACCACTCTGAGCGATTCCATTTTGAATTTGAATTTCCTTAGATAAATGTTCAGGGACTTTAAATTCAAAATGGGCCTGACCGAACCGTCCGGTTTCGGTACAACAAACATTGTGGAGTAGTAACCTCTTCCCTGCTGAAGTAGGGGAACTTTCACCACCACCTGCTGGAGATATAGTTTGTGTATTGCCACCAGCACTACTTCCCTCTCCATGGGGGAGGCCGGCAAGGCAGATTTCAGGAAACGTTGAGGGGGCGTCTCTTCGAATTCCAGCTTGTATCCCTGAGACACAATCTGTATCGCCCAAGGATCCACCCGTGAACACACCCACTGGTGGCTGAAATTCTTGAGACGCGCCCCCACCACTCCTGGCTCAGCCTGTGGCGCCCCAGCGTCATGCAGTAGATTTAGAGGAGGCCAGGGAGGACTTCTGCTCCTGGGAACTGGCTGTTTGATGCAGCTTTTTTCCCTTTCCCTTACCTCTGGCAAGGAAAGATGCTCTTCTGACCTTTTTGCTCTTTGGGGGACGAAAAGGACTGCATTTGATAATACGGTGCTTTCTTAGGCTGTGAGGAAACATACGGCAAGAATTTTGACTTCCCATCAGTTGCCGTTGAAATGAGGTCTGAGAGACCGTCCCCAAATAATTCCTCACCCTTATATGGTAAAACCTCCATATGTCTTTTCGAATCAGCATCCCCTGTCCACTGCCGAGTCCATAAGACCGTTCTGGCAGAGATGGACATTGCATTTACTTTAGAGCTGAGAGAACAAATGTCCCTCTGAGCATCCCGCATATACAGGACCGCGTTTTTGATATGCCCCAGGGTCAATAAGATATTATATCTGTCCATGGTGTCTAACTCCTCCGACAGAGAATCAGTCCATGCTGCTACTGCGCTGCACATCCATGTCGACGCAATGGCCGGCCTCAGGATAGTACCTGAATGTGTATACACAGCCTTCAGGATTGATTCCTGCTTTCTATCTGCAGGTTCCTTGAGTGCGGCCGTATCCGGAGACGGTAGGGCCACCTTCTTGGATAAGCGTGTCAACGCCTTGTCTACCCTGGGAGGGTCTTCCCAGCGTAACCTGTCCGTTGGCGTGAAAGGATACGCCATAAGTAGACTCCTGGGAATTATGACCTTCCTTTCCGGGGATTCCCAGGCTTTTTCACATAATTCGTTTAATTCATGTGAAGGGGGGAAGGTAACTTCTTGTTTTTTCTCCCCAAACATATGAATCCTCTTGTCAGGTACAGGGATTTCCTCAGCAATGTGTAAAACATCTTTCATTGCTATAATCATGTATCGGATGGCTTTAGTCATTTTAGGCTGCAATTTAGCCTCATCATCGTCGACACTGGAGTCAGACTCTGTGTCAACATCCGTGTCGACTAACTTAGATAGTGGACGCTTGAGAGACCCTGACGGCCCCTGCCCTGTGGGATCAGGCACTGGGTGAGACCCTGACTGTCCCACGGCTTCAACTTTATCCAACCTCTTATGTAAAGAGGTTACATTATCATTTAGCATCTTCCACATATCCATCCAACCTTGTGTCGACACCTGCGGTGTCGACACCACATCCATCTGCACCTGTTCCGCATATCCTTCCTCATCAAACATGTCGACACTGACGTACCGACACACCTCACACACTCTGGGAATGCTCTGACTGAAGACAGGACCCCGACTTAGGCTTTTTGGGGAGAGAGAGAAGGAGTATGCCAGCACGGGTTCACTACGGGTGGCCGGCGGTCGGGCTCCCGGCGACCAGCATACCGGCGCCGGGAGCCCGGCCGCCGGCTGAACGACAGTGTGGCGAGCGCAAATGAGCCCCTTGCGGGCTCGCTGCGCACGCTACGGGCACGGTGGCGCGCTACATTATTTTATTCTCCCTCTAGGGGGGTCGTGGACCCCCACGAGGGAAAATAAGTGTCGGTATGCCGGCTGTCGGGCTCCCGGCGCCGGTATACTGAGCACCGGGAGCCCGACCGCCGGCATACAGAAGACCACCCTGCCAGCACACACCACAGCGCTATATAACCCTGGGATTTACACTATAATATGTGTTTACCCTGTAGCTGCTGATCTACACCTTTTTGCGCCTAAATTTATATGCCCCCCCCCCCCCTCTCTTTTTGCCCTTGGAGTACCTGGATACTGCAGGGGAGAGCCTAGGGAGCTTGCTTCCAGCGGAACTGTGAAGTAAAATGGCGCTGGTGTGCTGAGGGAAGAAGCCCCCGCCCCCTCAGTGGCGGGCTTCTGTCCCGCTTTATCTGTGTAAAAAAATGGCGGGGGTATCCCTATATACAGTCTAGGACTGTATATATGGGTATTCTGCCATAAAAGGTATCTTATTATTGCTGCCCAGGACGCCCCCCCCCCAGCGCCCTGCACCCTACAGTGACCGGATTGTGTAAGTGTGCTGGGAAGCAATGGCGCACAGCTGCGGTGCTGTGCGCTACCTTAGTGAAGACCGGAGTCTTCGTGCCGCTGATTTCCAAATCTTCTTTCTTCTCCTGGACCTTCAGTGCTTCTGGCTCTGTGAGGGGGACGGCGGCACGGCTCCGGGAACGGACCGCCAGTATTCGATCCCTCTGGAGCTAATGGTGTCCAGTAGCCTAGAAGCGCAACCCGGCTGTATGCAGGCAGGTTTGCTTCTCTCCCCTCAGTCCCTCGTAGCAGTGAGTCTGTTGCCAGCAGAGCTCACTGAAAATAAAAAAAACTAACAAATCTTCCTTTTTCTAGCACGCTCAGGAGAGCCCACTAGGTGCCACTGCTCTGTCTGGGCACAGATTCTAACTGAGGTCTGGAGGAGGGGCATAGAGGGAGGAGCCAGTGCACACCAGATAGAGTACTAATTCTTTCTTAAAGTGCCCAGTCTCCTGCGGAGCCGTCTATTCCCCATGGTCCTTACGGAGTACCCAGCATCCACTTAGGATGTTAGAGAAATATATATTTATTTTCAGCATAAAACACAAAAAACCCCATAGTAATAGCGATATCACATATGAAAACAGCACATAATTAGAATGAAAAACAACACATATATAAAGTCAATGGCCCTCATTCTGAGTTGTTCGCTCGCAAGCCGATTTTAGCAGCATTGCACACGCTAAGCCGCCGCCTACTGGGAGTGAATCTTAGCTTCTTAAAATTGCGAACGATGTATTCGCAATATTGCGATTACAAACTTCTTAGCAGTTTCAGAGTAGCTTCAGACTTACTCGGCATCTGCGATCAGTTCAGTGCTTGTCGTTCCTGGTTTGACGTCACAAACACACCCAGCGTTCGCCCAGACACTCCTCCGTTTCTTCAGCCACTCCCGCGTTTTTCCCAGAAACTGTAGCGTTTTTCCCCACACGCCCTTAAAACGGCCTGTTTCCGCCCAGTAACACCCATTTCCTGTCAATCACACTACGATCGCCGGAGCGAAGAAAAAGCCGTGAGTAAAAATACTATCTTCATTGTAAAATTACTTGGCGCAGTCGCAGTGCGGACATTACGCATGCGCACTAAGCGGAAATTCACTGTGATGCGAAGAAATTTACCGAGCGAACGACTCGGAATGAGGGCCAATGTTTCTTTTTAAAACCACTTATTCATATGCTCCAATGTATACGAGGCTGAAGTTAGCTTCTTATTCGGCCAGCTTCTTATTCACTTCTTATTCAAGCTCCAGCTTCTTATTCAGATCATTCAGTTTTGCAAGGGTTAATGAGTCTTGGGCAACAAATTTGACACCTGAAATTTACAGAGTAGGGTCCCTTTCATATGACCCACCTGTATTTTGGCTTGCCTAACGCTGGTTTGGGCATGAAATACGCTGGCAAAGTGGGCACATACACAGTATTAAGAATTACTATTTTGAATAAGTAGCTGTAGTTTTGCAAGGGTTAACGAGTCTCGGGCAACAGTTTTGACACCTGAAATCAATAGAGTCAGGTCACTTGCATATGACCCACATGGATTTTGCCTTGCCTAACGCTGGTTTTGCCATGAAATACGCTGCCCAAGTGGGAACATACACAGTATTATGAATTACTAATTTGAATAAGTAGCTGTAGTTTTGCAATGGTTAACAAATATCGGGCAACATTTTTGACAACTGAAATCCAATAGAGTCGGGTCACTTGCATATGACCCACATGGATTTTGCCTTGCCCAACACTGGTTTGGACATGAAATACGCTGCCCAAGTGGGCACCTTAACACTCTCATTTTCTATTATGAATAAGTACAGTGATCGCGCTGAGCCTAAAAAAAAGTGGGTCCCAGGGACCCCTCACTTTTAAAAATTGGGGTCCTACCTGTCCTATTCTGGGTCCCATCGGAATGAAGGTTATTATTAATCTTATTAATGATTCAAATATGAAACCCCACAACTTGATTTGGACACTACAAAAGTGTTGCAAGGGGAAGAAGGTGGTGACAGTGCTGCTGGGCTGTGTAGTATACAGAACACTGCTCAAGAGCTGTACCTAGACATTTTGGTGCCCTTTGGCAGAAAGTGAATTGGTGGTCCCCCTCCCATATTGGAAAGTATGGACTGTGCGCGCGAAGGCGCGCATAAAAAATGTAAGGGTCTGGATTTGTGGGGAAGGGGCTTGGCCACATAATAGTACTAATTCACATTACACCACAGAGTAGCGCCGCTTATACACATTACACCATGTAGAACCACCTATACACACTGCACCAGGTAGAGCACATTAATACACATTGCACCAGTTAGAGCACATTATACACATTGCACCAGGTAGAACCGCCTATACACACTGAGCCAGGCAGAGCACATTATACACATTGCACCAGGTAGAGTACATTATACACTTTGCACCAGGTAGAAGCACCTATGTACACACTGAGCCAGGCAGAGCATGATATACACATTGCGCTAGGCAGAGTACATTATACACTTTGCGCCAGGCAGAGCATGTTATACACATTGCGCCAGGTAGAGCAGTATATAATGGCCACTGTGGGTGTGCATGTGATGGTCACTCTGTGGATATGTGTGGGGGGTGTATGTTGCCCACAGTGGAAGAATTTGGTGTGTTTATAATCGACACTGAGGAGGTATGGGCACTGCCCCATCCTCCATATCTGCATCATTAGCTGCCGACACTCTCTTCCCTCCCACACACATACGCTCCCAATGTTAGTTGATTATAAGTATCACTTACTTAATCCCCCAGGGAGTGCAGCCATATGCAGCCAGAGAGACACAGGCTTCCTCAATGATTGCGCTGCGCTGGCTAGTGAGCAGCCACTGTGTGTCATAACACAGCTCGCCCCGGCGCCTGCTCGCAGCTGCTTCTTACTGTAGTTTGGAGCAGAACGGCGAGTACGCTGGCGGACAGGGAGGAGGGACGTCACGTCTCAGCCGCACTTGAATGGGGAGACATTGCCGGCAGCGCGATTGGATGGGGAGAAGCTGTGGGCAGCGCGATTGGACAGGAAGAAGCTGCGAACAGCGCGATTGGACAGTGAAAAACTGCCGGCGGCGATTTAATGGCGAGAGAGGCACTGAAGAACGGTATTGGCAGAGACGCACTGGTCAGTTAGAGACAGCGCGTCCTACAGGACCCGCTCATTTAAAAAAAAACAGTCCCCCTCTGCTTGTAGCACGTAAAAACGCGCCATAGCACGTATTTTGCAATCACTGCATTATACACATTCCACCAGGCAGAGCACAGGGGAAGGGGGGAAGTTATTACACACACAGGGGAAGGGGGGTGGGGGGAAGTTATTACACACACAGGGGAAGGGGGGAAGTTATTACACACACAGGGGAAGGGGGGAAGTTATTACACACACAGGGGAAGGGGGGAAGTTATTACACACACGGGAAGGGGGGTGGGGGGAGGCAGTTATACACACAGGGGAAGGGGGGAAGTTATTACACACACAGGGGAAGGGGGTGGGGGGGAGGCAGTTATACACACAGGGTAAGGGGGGAAGTTATTACACACACAGGGGATGGGGGGAGGCAGTTATACACAGGGGAAGGGAGGAGGGGGCAGTTATTATACACACTGGGGAAAAGGGGAGGGGGGCAGTTCTTATATCCCTCCAGTATTACCCGGCTCCTGTGCCCTGTGGAGCTTCAACAGAGTATCGTTGAAGAGGGGAGCGGGAGACAGGGTTTAGATTACAATACAGAGCGGCAGGTTAGAGGGAATGAATGGGGCGGGTCTGGTCCTGCAGGAGCTTCCCCCTACTCCTCTCCAGCCCATATGACCCTTATGCTGTAGCACCCGCAGCCGCCTCTTGTCCCGCCACTTACCGCTGGCATCTTCCTGCTTCCTCCGCCGTCTGACTCCTGTAGCTCGCTGGAGAGGCACCGTGGATTTCCTCAGCCCGCCCGCGGAGGTCACAGCCCTAGCTACGGCCCACACACACACAGCAGGATGATTCCTGTCATGTGCGGCGCGCGCGGAGCAGACGGTGAGGGGAGGCGGGGCGGGAGAACACACACACACTCTCACAGGGTCTCCTCCCCTTCCAAGTTCTTCCCTCTGCTGCCGTGGAGACGGAATCTGACTGACAGCGCAGGACAGCGCTGCTGGTCAGAGCGCATCCTGAGGGACTCTGGGTGTCTTTATTTTTGAGTCCCCACAATCAATTATTGGGTAAAATACGCGCCATAGCGCGTTTTTGCGATCACTGTAAGTAGCTGTAATTTTGCAAGGGTTAATGAGTTTCGAGCAACAATTTTGAGACTTGAAATCAACTGAGTCAGGTCACCTGCATATGACCCACATGGATTTTGCCTTGCCCAACACTGGTTTGGGCATGAAATACGCTGGCAAAATGGGCACATACACAGTATTATGAATGACTAATTTGAATAAGTAGCTGTAGTTTTGCAAGGGTTAACGAGTCTCGGGCAAGAATTTTGACACCTGAAATCAACTGAGACGGGTCACTTGCATATCACCCACATGGATTTTGCCTTGCCCAACACTGGTTTGGCCATGAAATACGCTGCCCAAGTGGGCAAATACACAGTATTATAAATTACTAATTTGAATAAGTAGCTGTAGATTTGCAAGGGTTAACGAGTCTCGGGAAACAATTTTGACACCTGACATATACTGAGACGGGTCACTTGCATATGACCCATATGGATTTTGCCTTGCCCAACACTGGTTTGGGCATGAAATACGCTGCCCAAGTGGGCACCTTAACACGTAATTTTCTATTATGAAAAAGTAGCTGTCATTTTGCAAAGGTTAATGAGTTTCGGGCAACAATTTTGACACCTGAAATCAACTGAATCGGGTCACTTGCAAATGACCCACACGGATTTTGCCTTGCCCAACACTGGTTTGGGCATGAAATATGATGCCCAAGTGGGCACCTTAACACGTAATTTTCTAGTATGAATAAGTAGCTGTAGTTTTGCAAGGGTTAACGAGTCTTGGGCAAGAATTTTGACACCAGAAATCAATAGAGTCTGGTCACTTGCATATCACCCACATGGATTTTGCCTTTCCCAGCGCTGGTTTTGCCATGAAATACGCTGCCCAAGTGGGCACATACACAGTATTATGAATTACTAACTTGAATAAGCAGCTGTAGTTTGGCAAGGGTTAACGAGTATCGGGCAACAATTTTGACACCTGAAATCAACTGAGACGGGTCACTTGCATATCACCCACATGGATTTTGCCTTGCCCAACACTGGTTTGGCCATGAAATACGCTGCCCAAGTGGGCACATACACAGTATTATAAATTACTAATTTGAATAAGTAGCTGTAGATTTGCAAGGGTTAACGAGTCTCGGGAAACAATTTTGACACCTGACATATACTGAGACGGGTCACTTGCATATGACCCATATGGATTTTGCCTTGCCCAACACTGGTTTGGGCATGAAATACGCTGCCCAAGTGGGCACCTTAACACGTAATTTTCTATTATGAAAAAGTAGCTGTCATTTTGCAAAGGTTAATGAGTTTCGGGCAACAATTTTGACACCTGAAATCAACTGAATCGGGTCACTTGCAAATGACCCACACGGATTTTGCCTTGCCCAACACTTTTTTGGGCATGAAATATGCCCAAGTGGGCACCTTAACACGTAATTTTCTAGTATGAATAAGTAGCTGTAGTTTTGCAAGGGTTAACGAGTCTTGGGCAAGAATTTTGACACCAGAAATCAATAGAGTCTGGTCACTTGCATATCACCCACATGGATTTTGCCTTTCCCAGCGCTGGTTTTGCCATGAAATACGCTGCCCAAGTGGGCACATACACAGTATTATGAATTACTAACTTGAATAAGCAGCTGTAGTTTGGCAAGGGTTAACGAGTATCGGGCAACAATTTTGACACCTGAAATCAACTGAGACGGGTCACTTGCATATCACCCACATGGATTTTGCCTTGCCCAACACTGGTTTGGCCATGAAATACGCTGCCCAAGTGGGCACATACACAGTATTATAAATTACTAATTTGAATAAGTAGCTGTAGATTTGCAAGGGTTAACGAGTCTCGGGAAACAATTTTGACACCTGACATATACTGAGACGGGTCACTTGCATATGACCCATATGGATTTTGCCTTGCCCAACACTGGTTTGGCCATGAAATACGCTGCCTAAGTGGGCATCTTAACACTCTCATTTTCTATTATGATGGGATGGTATGGTAAGCCTATCTATGTTTAATGTATTTATTTATTATAAGTTTCTTACATAGGGGCTAATTCAGGTAGGATCGCAAATTGCGATCCAAACTGAATGTTTACAATGGCCCAGCTGGCGCATGCGCAGCACCCGTCATGTGCATGCGCCCGTCCTGCACATACACACACACTTTCTGGCGGGGTGGGGGGGGGCGCACTTTCTGTGGGTGGGAGTGGCGCATAAAAAGCAATCGCCTCTGCCCGTCAATCAGGCAGAGGCAGTCGCTGGGTGTGGGGCGGCGACGCTGCCTTTCCAGGGAGCAGACAAAACGTTGCGGCAAACGGCAGTCAGGGCGCCGCAAATGGGGGTCATGTCATAGGCGTGATTGCGGCAGCTATGTTATGTCACATGCAGCCGCCGCAATGGGTAAGATGGCACCGGTTATCCTGCGGGCGCAGCTAAGCTGTGCCGGCAGGAGGCATCAATAGTTTTTACGATGAAGCAGAAATCGCGAGGTGATCGCAATTTCTCTTACATCCTAGAGGATGCTGGGGTCCACATTAGTACCATGGGGTATAGACGGGTCCACCAGGAGCCATTGGTACTTTAAGAGTTTGAGAGTGTGGGCTGGCTCCTCCCTCTATGCCTCTCCTACCAGACTCAGTTTAGAAAATGTGCCCGGAGGAGTCGGTCACAGCTAGGGGAGCTTCATAGGAGTTTCTTTAGTTTTATTTGTTTCAATAGAGTTTAGGCACAAGGAGGCTGCTGGCAACAGCCTCTCTGCTTTGTGGGACTAAGGGGGGGGAGTAGTGTCCACCCTGCGGGGTCTGAGCCACTGTCTCCGCTGACAGGACACTGAGCTCCTGATTTGATCGAACATTCCCCGCCAAAAGGGGATCGCTCACCCCAGCAGCATGCCGCGAATCCCCTTACAGAGCCAGAAGACTTCGGTGGCGAGTTACTTACAGGCCCCCCCGAACAAGCGGGGAGCAGGTGTGAAGATGGCGGCATCAGGGTAGGGAGCGCAGTACTAACTGCGCTCCAGAGTTTAGCGGTACTTGTTGTGGCGCTGTGAGGGGCGCCCTGAGCCAGCGACTACACCCTACACTGTTTAGAAAGCATGTCAGGGTCCCAGGATCACCACCAGCACATACCTCAGGCCAGTATAAAATAAAATTCAGAGCGGGAAGCAGCACCATGAAAGGGGGCGGAGCTTCTGCTCAGAGTGGACCCAGCAGGATTCAGCGCCATCTTTCTTGCATGCAGGGACGCTGACAGGGGAGAGCTGTCCCTCCACATCAGCTCCAGCTATCTGTACGGTACCAGGGGGTTGTAGAAAGGGGGGGGGGGCTGTGTAATAGACTTTGTAACCTATTAAGGGACACAGTTAGCGCTGGTAAGGGGTATCCTTTATCTTAAAAAGCGCTGTGTGTGGGTTAGGTCCAAACTCTGTGTCTCTCTTGGCATTTTCAGTGGGGAAACTCTGTCTGCCATTTCCCTGTGTGTGGGGGGGTGTTTGCTGTCTCACAAAAAGCCACGTCTAGGGACTCTGTGTCTTATGCTGCAGAGGATATGTCCTCTCAGGATGATCCCATTCATAGTAACATAGTAACATAGTATCTGAGGTTGAAAAAAGACAATTGTCCATCGAGTTCAACCTATTTGTGGTGTCCTCTGCATGATGATTTGACTAAATAGTAACTATAATGCATGACTATGCACCATACCCCTGGATATCCTTATCCAATAGGAATTTATCTAACCCATTCTTAAAGGTGTTGACAGATTCCGCCATTACAACTCCCTCAGGCAGGGAATTCCAAACACGTATTGTCCTTACCGTGAAAAAGCCTTTACGCCGTATTGTGCGGAATCTCCTCTCCTCTAACCTGAGCGAGTGTCCACGAGTCCTCTGTGTTGATCTAACCAAAAACAGGTCCCGCGCAAGCTCTGAGTATTGTCCCCTTATATATTTGTAGATGTTGATCATATCCCCTCTTAGTCTCCGCTTTTCCAATGTAAACATGCCTAGTCTTTCAAGCCTTTCCTTGTATTCCATCGTCTCCATGCCCTTAATTAGTTTGGTCGCCCTCCTTTGTACCTTTTCAAGCTCCAGGATATCCTTTTTGTAGTACGGTGCCCAGAACTGTACACAGTATTCAAGGTGTGGCCTCACTAGTGATTTATATAATGGGAGTATAATACTCTCGTCCCTAGCATCAATACCCCGTTTTATGCATGCTAATATCTTATTAGCCTTCTTTGCTGCAGTCCTACTTTGGGTACTACTGCTTAGCTTGCTATCTATGAGGACACCTAAGTCCTTTTCCAGTACAGAATCCCCTAGTTTTACCCCATTTAGTAGGTAGGTGTACTTTTTGTTCTTGTTACCACAGTGCATTACCTTACACTTGTCTGTGTTGAAGCGCATTCTCCATTTGGCTGCCCATGCTTCTAATTTAACTAAGTCGTTCTGAAGAGACTCGGCATCCTCCTCTGTATTTATAACCTTACACAATTTGGTATCATCTGCAAAAATTGACAGCATGCTCTCTAGACCTTCTGTTAGGTCGTTAATGAAAATATTGAACAATAGCGGTCCTAATACTGAGCCTTGCGGCACACCACTTAGCACTTCAGTCCAAGTTGAAAAATATCCATTAACCACAACGCGCTGCTTCCTATTATCTAACCAGTTTTTGACCCAAGTGCATATTGTGCTTCCTATCCCTGATTCTTGTAGCTTGTATATAAGTCTCATGTGTGGTACAGTATCAAACGCTTTGGCAAAGTCTAAAAAGATTACATCCACGTCTTTACCCTGATCTAGGTTTGCGCTTACTGTTTCATAAAAGCCAAGTAAGTTGGTTTGACAGGATCTGTCCTTCATAAACCCATGTTGATTCCTTTTAATGACCTTATTGGTTTCAAGGAACTTCTGAATACTATCTCTTAGAATACCTTCCAATACTTTCCCCACTATAGATGTAAGACTAACTGGTCTATAATTACCAGGTTCAGCTTTACTTCCCTTTTTGAATATAGGCACTACTTCCGCTATACGCCAGTCTTTGGGAACCATACCTGATATAACTGAATCCTCAAAGATCAGAGATAGCGGTTTTGCCAGTTCAGAGTGAAGCTCCATTAGAACCCTTGGATGAATACCATCGGGCCCTGGTGATTTATTAATCTTTAAATGTTTTAATCGGTGACAGACTACTTCCTCGCTTAAATAAGTACCTATCAGTGTGATATTGTCCTTATTGAGATTGTGTGTCAGTCCCTGAATTGGGTCCTCTCTAGTGAATACTGTTGAAAAAAACTCATTTAGTGTGTTCGCTATGTCATTATCATTTTTGCTTAAGACTCCCAACGTGTCCTTCAAAGGGCCTATACTCTCCTTTTTTAATCTCTTGCTATTGATGTATTTAAAGAATTTTTTGGGATTTGCTTTGCTTTCCTTTGCTACTAGTTTTTCAGTTTCTACTTTAGCCGCTCTTATTTCCTTTTTGCAATTTTTGTTACATTCCTTATAGTGCTGAAATGACTCTGCTTCCCCGTCAGATTTGTATTTTTTAAATGCTCGCCTTTTCTTGCCCATAAGTTCCTTAATCTTTTTGTTAAGCCACATCGGTTTATGATTTTTATTCCCTTTTTTGCTACTCATAGGAATATATTTGAGTGTATTTTTAGCTAGCAGGAATTTTAGTACCTCCCATTTCTCCGTAGTATTTTTTCCTAAAAACAAACCTTCCCATTCAATATCCCTGAAAAATACCCTCATCATTTCAAAATTTGCTTTGCTAAAGTTTAAAGTCCTAGTTGAGCCAGTATAGGGCTGTTTGTAGAAACTGATATTGAATGTGACCATATTATGGTCGCTGTTTCCTATGGGTTCCCCTACTATAATACCCGATACCAAATCCTGATTGTTTGTTAATACCAGGTCTAAGATTGCATTGTACCTAGTTGGTTCCTCAATTAGTTGGACTAGGTAGTTATCATTTAGTGTGTTTAAAAACATACTGCCCCTAGCAGTATCACATGAATCGTTTTTCCAGTTTATCTCTGGATAGTTAAAATCTCCCATCACTACTATGTCTCCTACTCCTGCTGCTTTTTCAATTTGCTTTAGTAACAATTCATCATCAGATGCGTTGATACCAGGCGGCCTATAGCATACACCCAATACTAACTTTTTTGTTCCTTTTTCCCCGCATGCAATTTCTACCCATAGTATCTCAACAGTGTCTACAGTACCCTCCTGAGTATCTTCCCATATATTAGGTTTTAAAAACGGCTTTACGTACAGACACACCCCTCCACCCTTTTTATTTAGTCTGTCTCTCCTAAACAGTGTATAGCCCTCTAGATTGACTGTCCAATCATGAGATTCATCCCACCAAGTTTCAGTAATGCCTATAATATCATACTGTTTGCTTGCTGCAAGTATTTCTAGTTCACCCTTTTTACCAGTAATGCTTCTGGCGTTTACATACATACAACTAAGATAAGTATTTTCCCTTGCATTAGGGACATCTTTCACCTTATGTGGCAAGGATGACCTGTAATCGTCATTGGTTAGTGCTTTGGTAAAATCCCTTTTAGTACCCATGTTAATAACCTTACTGCCTGCTCTTACCCTCCCCCCAACTTCTCCCCCATTTTGTTTACTACCGCCATCCCCACTATTCTCACTGCATGACCCGTAGTTTTTAGCTAAACCCTCCCCCCAGGCTCCTAGTTTAAAATCTCCTCCAACCTTCTAACCATCCTTCCCCCCAGCACCGCTGCCCCCTCCTCAGTCAGGTGCAATCCGTCACGACAAAAGAGATGGCGTCTGACTGAGAAGTCCGCCCAGTGTTCCAGGAACACAAACCCCTCTTTCCTGCACCAATCCCTAAGCCACACATTTACCTCCCTAATCTCCCTCTGCCTCCCTGGACTAGCGCGTGGCACGGGTAATAGTTCCGAGAATATTACCTTAGATGTCCTTGCCTTCAGTTTCTTTCCTAAGTCCCTATAGTCTTTCTTAAGGACATCCCACCTTCCGCTAACTTTGTCATTGGTGCCAACGTGCACCAAGACCGCCGGGTCTTTGCCAGCCCCTCCCAACAATCTATCTACCCGGTCCGCGATGTGCCGTACCCGAGCACCCGGGAGACAACAGACTGTACGGCGATCACGGTCCCGGTAGCAGATTGCCCTATCTGCCTTCCTGATGATAGAATCCCCTGTAATAAGGATTGCTGTGGTTTAGCACAGATTCCAATAAGAGAACCTGAGTGGTTAACCTCATTTAAGAGTATGATCTCTCAGATTTCTGCTTGGGTAGCACAGAATGAAACTGCAACTCAGATTTTACAGAATTCTATGGCTGTTTGGTCCGGGTTGGCACCTTCAGGGCCCCCTGGCACTCACTCTCAAAAGCGTGCTCTTGCTCAGATTATGCAAGACGACACAAATACCGACTCTGACAGGGTAGGCGGTGATGGGGACGTGCTGAGGGGGGCGGCATTTCTTGCAAAGGGGGCGCAGTTGATGATTGAAGCCATTAGAGATGTGTTAAATATTGCTGACACAATACCTGAGCAGGTTGAGGAGACTTACGTCACGGATAAGAAAGCCTCGCTAACCTTTCCTGCGTCTAAAGAGTTAAATGCTATATTTGAAAATTCCTGGTAAAACCCAGATAAAAAATTACAGATCACCAGAAAGATTCTGGTGGCATTCCCCTTCCCTGAGGAGGATAGAAAGAAATTGGAAAACCCACCCATAGTTGACGCATCGGTGTCCAGACTGTCAAAGAAGGTGGTTTTACCTGTCCCGGGATCTGCCGCGTTGAAAGAACCGGCTGATCCCAAAATTGACACTGCGCTCAAATCCATATACACGGCTTCGGGGACGATACTATGGCCTACCATTGCCTGTGCATGGATTTCTAAAGCTATAGTAAAGTGGTCTGGCACGTTACTTGAGGAGTTGGATACAATGGATAAAAGTGACGTTGAATTGTTCTTATGTAACATACAGGATTCTGCTGTATTTACCGTAGAAACCATGAAAGACCTGGGTTCGATGGCTGCTGGGATATCTTCCATGTCGGTCTTGGCTCGTAGAGGACTCTGGCTGCACCAATGGTCTGCCGACACGGAATCCAGGAGAGTCGTGGAGAACCTACCCTACACAGGTCAGGCTCTATTTGTGGAAGCGCTAGATGCGTGGATTTCAATGGCAACTGTGGGTAAGTCACCTTTCCTTCCATGATCTGTCAGTATAAAACCACCTTTTCTGAAAGGCCACCGAGGCTGCAACACCACCAAGCAAGAGGCATCACACCATGAAGACCAAGGAGCTCTCCAAACAAGTCAAGTATAAAGTTGTTGAGAAGTACAAGTCAGGGTTGGGATATAAAAAAAATATCCAAATCTGTGATGATCCCACGGAGCACCATCAAACCCATCATCTTTAAATGGAAAGAACATGGTACCACAACAAACCTGACAAGAGAGGGCCGGCCACCAAAACTCACAGACCAGGCGAGGAGGGCATTAATCACAGAGGCAACACAGAGACCAAAGGTAACCCTGAAGGAGCTGCAGAGTTCCACAGCAGAGACTTGTGTATCTGCACATGTGACCACAATAAGCCGTACACTCCACACACTTTATGGAAGAGTGGTCAGAAAAAAGCCATTACTTAGTGTTAAAAATAATAAGGCATGTTTTGAGTTTGCCAAAAGGCATGTGGACGACTCCCCAAATGTATGGAGGAAGGTGCTCTGGTCAGATGAGAGTAAAATTTAACTTTTCTGCCACCAAGGAAAATGCTATGTCTGGCACAAACCCAACACATCCCATCACCCCATGAACACCATCCCCAGTGAAACATGGTGGTTGCAGCATCATGATGTTTTTCAGCAGCAGGAAATGGTAAACTGTTTCGAGGGAAAGATGGATGATGCTAAATACAGGGATATTCTTGAGAAAAAACAGTTTCAACCGGCCTGTGATTTGAGACTGGGACGGAGGTTTACCTTCCATCAAGAGAATGACCCGAAGCATACTGCTAAAGCAACACTTGAGTGGTGTAAGGGGAATGTCACAACTGAGGGCCTGAGCTGATGGGAGGCAGCCTCAGTTGTAGGGGCTGAGGTGTAGTGGAACCTGGGAGGTTGTATCAGACCCCTAGACATGTAAGTTACATGTAAGAAGATTGCCCGAAGGCGTGATCACTACAACCGAAATAAAAGTCAATGTTGTTTATTTGACAAACTCCGTATATCACAGCAGTAATAAAAGAAAAACATAAAATCAGCAGTTTAAATGACACAGTTCCTGGATACTACAGGATGGCAACGGCCACAGGGCTCTGGTAGTATGAGAGAGTTCTTATATCCTCTAGGTGGAAAGTCCTTACCAGGCCCGTCTGTAGTAATGGAGATAGCCCAGGATCGTACCAGCTGGTGTTCCAGGAAAAGCTGGGCTGCTGAAGATAAAATAGCTGCTGTGGGTACTGGTTGGAACCAGACAGATGTAGGCACGGAGTGGATACTGGCTGGAACCAGTTAAATAATAAATTAAGCTTGAGAGCGATGAAATATGAATGATGTATGGAGCTTGAGAGCGGTGAAATAATAGTACCGGTGGTGAGTGGTAATCTGCAGGAATGGTACCGGCACTTTAAGAAAAGCTGATCTCTGCTGGAAGCTAAGGCTGGAAGCAGGTAAATCTGTAAGTGGAAACAGATGAGTCCCAGAGGACTGGAGAGTCAGGCTGCACCGCAGATGGTAGACTGGAGCGGATCTCTTTTGTGGAGGTTTGGAGATAGGAACTGGAACCTGGAAAACAACCACAGGAGAGAGACAAACTGGAACTAGGTTTGACAACCAAAGCACTGACGCCTTCCTTGCTCAGGCCAGAATACTTATACCTGCAGCAAGTAAGGGATTAGCTAGGCAATTATGCAGATTACAATGCAAACAACGGATTGGAGGAATTTGAGCAGGTGACAGAATCCAACATGGCTGCACCCATGCAGACACTTGGAGGGAAGATTGGTTTGTAATCCATGTGGGAACTTTAACAGTAATGGCGGCGGAGGCCGCGGGAGACGCTATTCCGGATGTAACATGGCGCCGCTGTGACAGCGTCTCAGAGTGACAGGAGAGGAGGCAGGAATGTGGACATCAGAATAACAGATGGGATCCGGTCCTGGAGCGCTGAGCCAGCCTTAGGAGGCATCTGAAAGGTAAGTAATGGCGTCCAGATACCCGGATCGTGACAGTAACCCTCCCTTTAGGAGTGGCCCCAGGACACTTCTTTGGCTTTTGAGGAAACTTGGAGTGGAAATTCCAGACCAAGGCAGGAGCATGGACATCAGAAGCATTGGTCCATGAGCGTTCCTCAGGGCCGTAACCCTTCCAGTCAATGAGATACTGTAATTGACCGTAACGGTGACGTGAGTCCAGAATCTTGGCCTCTTCATACTCAACGCCTCGTTGAGTTTGGGCTTTCGGAGCTTGAGGAAGTGTAAAATGAAACCAATTCAGGATCAGCGGTTTCAACAGGGAAACATGGAATGTCCTGGGTATTTTTAAGAGGGAAGTAACTGGAGTCTGTAAGCAACAGGATTGATGACTTGTTCAATTTTGAAAGGACCGATGTAGCGAGGTGCAAACTTCATGCTGGGAACTCTTAACCTCAAATTCTTCATGGATAACCACAAACAATCACCCACCTTGAGAGCAGGAACCACTCTACGCTTCTTATCCGCAAACTTCTTGTACCTGAACGATGCTTTGAGCAGAGCCGCTCGTACATTCTTCCAGTTGTTTGCAAACTGACGTAAAGTGATATCCACTGCTGGGACAGAAGTTGCTGGAAGCGGTTGGAATTCAGGAACTTTAGGGTGGAATCCATAGTTAGTGAAGAATGGTGTTGAAGAAGATGAGGAATGATATTGGTTGTTATGACAAAACTCAGCCCAGGGAAGTAGTTGAACCCAGTCATCTTGAGAGGAAGACACATAGATGCGGAGGAGGGCCTCCAAGTCCTGATTCACCCTCAGTTTGACCATTGGTCTGAGGATGGTAAGTCGTGGAAAACTTTAGTTTGACTTGGAGGACTTGACATAAACTTTGCCAGAATTTGGCTGTGAATTGGACTCCTCGATCTGAGATAATTTCTTCAGGAAGACCGTGGAGTCGGAAGATCTCTTGTATGAACACTTGTGCCAGCTTGGAAGCTAACGGAAGACCGGTAAGAGGAATGTGAACCGGTCAACTACCACCCAGATGGTATTGAACTTGTTGCACATAGGTAAGTCTGTAACGAAATCCATCAACAAATGGGTCCATGGTCGACGGGGAACGGATAGTGGAACCAGTTGCCCCGCAGGCGACTGGCGGGATACTTTGTGTTGGGCACACTTTGGGCAAGATGCAATAAACTCCAGGACATCCTTTTTCAGAGTTGGCCACCAATAGGACCTAGAGATAAACTCCAGGGTTTTTTGGATACCTGTATGTCCGGCAAAACGGGAAGCATGGGCCCAATACATGAGCTTCTTCCTTAGCACCGGCTTCACAAAATTTTTCCCTGGTGGGGGAGTAGAGTCCATCCCTACCGTGGAGAACGCCAACGGATTAATAATAGGATGCTTGTCTGAAGACTCTGACTCATTTTCTTGCTCCCATGAGCGGGAAAGGGCATCGGCCTTGCGATTCTGAAAGCCCGGACAGAACTGGAGTTTAAAGTCGAACCTGGAAAAGAAAAGTGCCCATCTGGCCTGACGAGGGTTGAGATATTGTGCGCTTTTCAGATATAAAAGATACTTGTGGTCGGTAAGTATAGTGATTGAATGAGAAGCTCCCTCCAACAGATATCTCCACTCCTCTAGAGCGAGCTTGATGGCTAGCAACTCCTGGTCGCCAATGGCATAGTTGCGCTCAGCTGGGGAGAGCTTCCAGGAGAAGAAACTGCAAGGATGTAGATAGCCATCTTTAGCTCTCTGAGATAACACCGCTCCTACTCCAACGGAGGAGGCATCCACCTCTAAAATGAAAGGAGAGTCGATGTCGGGCTGTTTCAGAACTGGTGCATAGATGAATCGTTGCTTTATAAGATGAAAAGCTTGCGTAGCTTCTTCAGACCACTTGGACGGGTTAGCACCCTTCTTGGTTAATGCAGTGATAGGCGCCAAAATGGTGGAAAAGTCTTGTATAAACTTTCTGTAATAATTGGCGAACCCTAAGAACCTCTGGACCCCTTTGAGGGTTAAGGGTATCGGTCAATTCTGGATTGCTTGTAGTTTCTCAGGATCCATCTCTAGTCCGGAACCGGACACAATGTAACCTAGAAACGGAATGGATTTGACTTCAAAGACACATTTCCCTAATTTGCAATGGAGATGATTGACACGAAGACGGGACAGAACCTCCTTTACCCAGAAACGATGTTCCTCTAGATTATTGGCAAAGATGACGATATCATCTAGATAGACCACGACATGGCGGTATAAGATGTCTCTGAAGATCTCATTCACGAAATGCTGGAAGACAGCTGGAGCGTTGCTCAATCCGAAGGACATGACGAGGTACTCATAATGTTCGTCACGGGTGTTAAAGGCGGTCTTCCACTCGTCACCCTCACGGATCCGGATGAGATTGTATGCACCTCTCAAGTCCAACTTTGTGAAGATGGTGGCTCCGCTAACTCTATCAAAGAGCTCAGTAATCAGGGGTAAAGGATAGCGGTTCTTGATGGTAATGTCGTTCAAACCTCTGTAGTCGATGCACGGCCGCAGACCACCATCTTTTTTCTTTACGAAAAAGAAGCCTGCGCCGGCTGGAGAAGAGGAAGGTCGGATGAACCCCTTCGCTAGGTTCTCTTTAATGTATTCCTCCATGGAATGCGTCTCAGGCAGAGACAACGGATAAGTTCGGCCTCGAGGTGGAACCTTCCCTGGAACGAGATCAATCGGACAGTCCCATTTTCTATGAGGAGGAAGGATATCAGCAGAAGCTTTACTGAACACATCTGTGAAATCTTGATAAGGAGGAGGTGGAACATCAGACGACCTGGAGGAGGAAGAACAAACAGGCAATACTTTAAACAAACATGTCTCAACACAGGAGGGACCCCATGCCAGAATTTGCGTAGTCGTCCAGTCAATTGATGGATTGTGGAGATGGAGCCATGGAAGGCCCAGGACCACTGGATGTGTGGCTCTTGGAATCACTAGAAAAGAGATAAATTCAGAATGAAGAACTCCCACTCTCAGACGAACTGGTAGAATCCTTAGAGAAATAACTGCGTCGAAAATCTTGTTGCCATCCACGGCAGTTAAGGAGAAGGACGAAGTAAGTCTCTCGGTGGGTAGGGATCACCGTTTAACATAGGCTTCGGTTATAAAGTTCCCAGCTGCTCCTGAATCAAGGAGGGCAATGACGTTCCTGTAACGTTGAGCAATTTGGAGCGAGACTGGGAGATTACAATCATGAGGAGATGGAGAGGAGATCATTACTCCTAGCCGGACCTCTCCTTGGCGAGCTAGGATCTGGAGTCCCGGACGTTTGGGACAGGCATTGATGGTGTGAGACGGAGCTGCACAGTAAAGACAAAGAGACTCAGAGAGACGTCTTTGGCGCTCAGCAGGAGTTAGACGGGAACGACCAATTTGCATGGGCTCATCTCTGGATGGTGACAGTTGGCGAAGAGGAGGAGCAGAAGACTTTGGAGCAGATGATCTTCCACACTCAGTTGCTCTTTCTCTGAAACGTAAATCAACTTTCGTGCAGAGTGAGATTAGCTCATCTAACTTAGAAGGCAAGTCTCTGGTAGCTAACTCATCCTTAATACGCTCTGATAAGCCATGCCAGAATGCAGCATACAGGGCCTCGTCGTTCCATGCCAGTTCGGATGCCAGGATCTGGAACTGTATAAGATACTGTCCTACAGTATGCGATCCCTGGCATAAACAGAGAATCTCAGATGAAGCTGAAGTTACCCGGCCTGGCTCGTCGAAGATACACCTGAATGTTGACACAAAATCAGTATAGGAGGACAGCAGGGTATCAGACCTCTCCCATAACGGTGATGCCCAGTCAAGGGCTGAGCCACTGAGAAGAGAAATAATGTAGGCAATTTTGGATCGGTCACTGGGAAAATTGCCAGGTTGTAGCTCAAAATGAATTTCACACTGGTTGAGAAATCCCCTGCAGAATCTTGGAGATCCATCAAATTTTGCTGGCGTTGGAAGATGAAGACGTGGAGCAGAAATGAGTAAGGTGGGTGGGGTTACAGCTGGAGTCACTGTGGGTGATGCACCGGACGCGTCTGATCCACGGAGGGTTGTCTGAATCCCATCCAGCCGAGTAGAGAGATCCTGGAGACAGCGGATGTTGTGGCCCTGTGCAGCCTCCTGATGTTCAAGTCGGGCTGCCAGTTCTTGCATCTGCCTGGGCGCTTGATCCTGGTCTCCGGCTGGATTCATATGGTCAGTGCTTACTGTCACAACTGAGGGCCTGAGCTGACGGGAGGCAGCCTCAGTTGTAGGGGCTGAGGTGTAGTGGAACCTGGGAGGTTGTATCAGACCCCTAGACATGTAAGTTACATGTAAGAAGATTGCCCGAAGGCGTGACCACGACAACCGAAATAAAAGTCAATGTTGTTTATTTGACAAACTCCGTATGGGTGGTCTTCTGTATGCCGGCAGTCGGGCTCCCGGCGCTCAGTATACCGGCGCCAGGAGCCCGACAGCCGGCATACCGACACTTATTTTCCCTCGTGGGGGTCCACGACCCCCATAGAGGGAGAATAAAATAGTGTGGCGCGCAGCGCGCCACCGTGCCCGTAGCGTGGCGAGCGCAGCGAGCCCGCAAGGGGCTCATTTCCGATCGCCACACTGTCGGTAAGCCGGCGGTCGGGCTCCCGGCGCCAGTTTGCTGGTCGCCGGGAGCCCGACCGCCGGCCAGCCATAGTGAACCCCTCCGTATATCACAGCAGTAATAAAAGAAAAACATAAAATCAGCAGTTTAAATGACACAGTTTCTGGGTACTACAGGATGGCAACGGCCACAGGGCTCTGGTAGTATGAGAGAGTTCTTATATATATAGTATAATAGTACCGGTGGTGAGTGGTAATCTGCAGGAATGGTACCGGCACTTTAAGAAAAGCTGATCTCTGCTGGAAGCTAAGGCTGGAAGCAGGTAAATCTGTAAGTGGAAACAGATGAGTCCCAGAGGACTGGAGAGTCAGGCTGCACCGCAGATGGTAGACTGGAGTAGGTCTCTTTTGTGGAGGTTTGGAGATAGGAACTGGAACCTGGAAAACAACCACAGGAGAGAGACAAACTGGAACTAGGTTTGACAACCAAAGCACTGACGCCTTCCTTGCTCAGGCACAGAATACTTATACCTGCAGCAAGGAAGGGATTGGCTAGGCAATTATCCAGATTACAATGCAAACAACGGATTGGAGGAATTTGAGCAGGTGACAGAATCCAACATGGCTGCACCCATGCAGACACTTGGAGGGAAGATTGGTTTGTAATCCATGTGGGAACTTTAACAGTAATGGCGGCGGAGGCTGCGGGAGACGCCATTCCGGATGTAACATGGCGCCGCTGTGACGGCGTCTCAGAGTGACAGGAGAGGAGGCAGGAATGTGGACATCAGAATAACAGATGGGATCCGGTCCTGGAGTGCTGAGCCAGCCTTAGGAGGCATCTGAAAGGTAAGTAATGGCGTCCAGATACCCGGATCGTGACAGGGAAACATTTAAATGTGTTGGAATGGCCTAGTCAAAGCCCAGATTTCAATCCTATTGAGAATCTGTGGTCAGACTTGAAGATTGCTGTTCACGAGCGGAAACCATCCAACATGAAGGAGCTGTAGCAGTTGTAGCTTGAGGAATGGGCAAAAATCACTGTGGCAAGATGTGTCAAGCTCATAGAGACTTATCCAAAGTGACTTACAGCTGTAATTGCTGCAAAAAGTTGCTCTACACAGTACTGAATTTAGGGGGGTGAATAGTTACACACACTGAAGTTTTCTGTTATTTTGTCCTATTTGTTGTTTGCATCACAATAAAAAAAAATCTTCAAAGTTGTAGGCATGATCTGTGAATGAAATGATGCAAACAATCCATTTTATATCCAGGTTGTGAGGCAACAAAACATGACAAATGCAAAGGGGGGTGAATACCAAGGCACTGTATATACATGCATGTTATCATGCATGTAGTATATGTGTTGTATTTAAAGAAAAGGTTTGTCAGTTCCGCACTAGTTGTGTACTATAAGGCCACATATAAATGTAGTAGAATCTGAAAATAACCAATATAAATAGTGCTGGTACCCAATTCTTTGGATAGCACCTTGTCTATTGGTGGTGCTCCCAAAAAAACTTTTGTAGTTTAACTACACGTAAAGAGGAAAGGACAAGACAAAAGAAATCCTTTTTGGGAGCACACTTATTGAAATTAGTAATGATAATCAATCAATATACATTGAAATGATGTAATGATGGATGATCTAAAACTTAACTTTTATTCTGTTCCATTAAAATATCGACCTATACGGTCCAAAATATGTTTAAAATGTCTGATTAATTATTCGAAATAGAAATAGAAAGAAAGGTGAAATATAGGATGGGTGAGAGTGAGCAGAACAGAACTTCTCCACCAGTGTTATCACATGAAAATATAGGTGATCATCTTGATGATATCCACAGTGCCTGGTATTCCTAGGCGGTCCCCCTTCAAAGTACTAGCCAGGTCTATCCTATCAGCTTCCGAGGTAGAAGATCGGGCTACTCTCAGGATAGTACGACCTTGAATGGTAAAGATGACATATGAAGGAAGAGAGAACCCACTTCTGCTGTCTGTACTCTGCCTGTTATACGTCACTGGATGAATTGGCCCCAGGCTTTTCCAGATGAGAGAGTGTTGGAAAGAAGAGCTATAACTAGTTTTTAAATGGAGTAGATCGGAAATTAATTATTCTACTTCCACTTAAAGATAAGGCAGAAAAGA